>NC_059345.1:29155547-29456380 GCF_019703515.2 Myxocyprinus asiaticus
CAGCTGGTCTTAGTCAGTAAGTTTACATGCACTTCAAAAGTTCAATTTCATTCAGACTAAAACAATAACAAAAAAAATTTAAATGTCATGTAAATGCTTTAGTCTGCCTGAAATCGTACCAGTCTTATTTTTGTGAAGTTGGACTAATAGACCTAGAAAATGCGATTTATAGCTCGGCTTCATCCATAATTTAAGCATGTTAATCACAGCTGGCATCAGCAATAATGGTATAATACATTTGGCTTTTTTAGCTACATTTACACTAAAAATTAAATTTTTCCAGGTGAACCAATCTATAAAAGAAAAAAAAAGTCAATGCCTCTTATCAACTAAAAGGTGGGACATTCATTCCTATAGCCTTCATATTGGGTGTTGCGATTTCTCCAATCCATTTTTCTAGTGACCGATCTCCTCCTCCAGTACTGTCTCTGGCTATGTTAGCATTATCACAAGATTGTGAAAGTGAACAATGGCTGCTACAAAGTTTTGAGTGCAGATTGTAATAGGTTTTGATACACGTCTTGGTTTATTTTAATTGGCTGTGTTGATGTGCTTTGAGGAAATTGTGCATTGTTGTGTGTGTGTGTGTGTGTGTGTGTGTGTGTGTGTGTGTGTGTGGGCGGGCGGGTTTGGGTGATTTATGAGGACAATTTTTTAGGTTATAAAAATAATTACAAGGGTATTATGATAAAAATGTAGTTTAAGAGGACATTTCTAGTGTCCCCATAATTCAAATTGCTTAAACTTACTAAACTTTGCTTTTTTGAAAATGTAAAAATGCAGAACGTTTTTTGTGAGGAGGTTAGGGGATAGAATCTATAGTTCGTACAGTATAAAAATCATTGTCTACGGAGAGTCCTCATAAGGTAAGCCGCACCAGTGTGTGTGTGTGTGTGTGTGTGTGTGTGTGAGATGCTGCCTATTAAAGTATGTGGAAGGAAATCCAGACACTTATGGCCAGAGCTCTTATGAGTGGCCATTAGTGCAGGCAGAGATTTATGAAGTGATCCAAAGCTCCCCTCATACAGGCACTGTAAATCACTCGCTCACCTGCTCTCTCTTCTCCCTTGAAAGCAGGAAAGATTTAAAAAGAGAGGTGAAGAGAGAGTGATTAATATGAGCAGAGAGAGTTGTTTTAGGGGTGTGAGGGATCCTAAGAGAAAAAGAAAAGAGAAGAAGGGTAAGAGTGAATTTAAAATGTCAATTATACCAACTAAAGGAGAAGTAAACAAGGGGGAAAGGATATTATGTCTGGAAATGGACATGAAATCTCTGCATATGAGGCGGAATGTGTTGGCTTATGTGCTAAATGCACATCATATGGCCATTTGAGATTGGTGTCGCAATTGCGTGTGTGTGTGTCCACATAGTGTTGCACATTCCCACACAAGTGATGTCGTGATGGTAGGCCTGCAGTCTTGGATAGAAACACAGAGAGATTGATGAGCTTGCTCAGGAGCTGTTGAAGCAAATGGATCGATGAGGACAGGAGCAGAGAAACAGGCCAAGCCACTGAGGACAACGCACCATCACTGACAAAAAGAACAAAGTGTGATTGATATTGAAATCATATCCCAGTCTAGTCGCTCTTTCACTTTCTCCTGCGTTTCTTCATCTTTCTGCTGCAGATTGATGTATACAGTCACATCTGCTGTTATACCCAGCATGTGGTGAAGACTGGAATGGGACTGCATGGCCACTTCCTGTGTGTGTCTTCCTGGTGTTTGTTATATGTATGATAAATAAAATATTGGGTGCTTCTCATCTCACTCCCTAGCTCCCAATGTCGTGAATCAGTATATCGTTAATCGTAAAAAATGAATTCGGGCACTAGAAAGGGTGTTGATCCACTGAACATTGGGACACTGATGACTTACCTGCGACATGATTACAAGGCTGCACATTAAAACATGATGATATTAATCATCAACACCACCGTATAAAAGATACTGTCATGCATTGTTGTTGTCGATGTTGTTAAGTACAGTGCTATACTGAAAGAGAACATGCATCAAATACAAATGTGAGAATTTTTCATTTTCCACATTTTTCCTAAACACGGAAGTCTCTCCAAATTTATACTGGAAGTCTGTTTTCATTTTCCAGTCTCCAATATTTTCATTAGCATCTGTGTATGTTCGTAGCAGATATGTAATATTTAGCATATAAAATTTTTACAAATTGGCAAAAAAAAAAAAAAAAAAAAAAAGAAATGCATGTGCCGATACTTTACAGAGTTGTGTTGACCGTCTTTTAACAAAGTCTTACCCATCAAAGTTCAAGGAGTGGGTACTGTAGATTACATGAAGCCATGTCCAAGGTTATATTATTTACTACTTTGAGTCGTGCAGTTGTTGGCTGTTATAACGAGCTTAACCTGAATTCATTTTTACTCCAACTAAAACTGAAAATTGTTTTTGCTCTCTGTCCGGAGAGCAAAAAGAGGACAGCTTTACATTGCTTCTTAAGGAGACTGGAACCAGAAAACAGTCCAGGGCATTATGGCGGCACCCAGTTGTTGGTCAGGAAAACTGTGGATAGGATTGTTTCCCTTTCTTGCACATTTATAAATGGAAGATATTTACAAACAGAATCTCTTTTAAAGTGAAAATAAGGGTTTGACTTCATAAACACCTGTGCTTATCCTCTGCCGACTTGACAACATTTGCGGTAAGGGAACATAGTGAGCAGTGACGCTCTGTTTCAGTGCACTGGAATGATTTTGAGAGTGACCAGTGCCCTGACTACTAAACTAGGGAGCTGATTTAGATGCACCAATTGATTTGATAGCATTGATAAGTCTTGGTCACTTATTATTAGTGTCTGTGCTCAAGAGTTTCTCTAAGGCCTGAATCATGGGCTGTTCTAACATGATGCCTGGGGCCCATCTGGAAGGCTACATGTTGTTTTAAAAGTGAGTTATCATGATGGCCAAGGCTCACTCTAGCTCTCAGTCTGACTAAAGGAGTGGTGCACGCACACACACCTGCAGGTCGGCACATCACACACACATCAAAAAGGCTCCCGCAGGTGGAGATACTGCTGTTGGCTGTTGTTTTTTTCTGTCATCGCTCTGTGTTTTGATCAGAGACTGTTTGGGCCTGTGACCTCTTACAAACACAGACACTTCAAAGTAAACATGTTCATGTAAGCATTTGTTGGACTAATACAGAATGATGCTGATGTTCTAACAAACAGAAAAAACATGTAGGCCTCCATCCAGATGGAGAAACGCTAGTGAAACAGGCTGTACTTTTTTATTCCTAAAGGGTTTGTTGAGTCTAAAGTAGACAAGCTTTGAACTGTAGTTAAAGTCTTTCTCTTGCTCCCAGATCAAAGAAAAGTCTGTGTGAAGGTCAGTTTAATGCAGTACTTTTCTATCTCTGTCGCTGCTTTCGTCATTCTTTTATTTCTCTCTCTACAAATCATTTATACACTACTAGTTAAATGTGCGAAGCTTGAAGCATGTGTGCACGTACTTGCATAGTGTTTCGGCCTTAAGCCTTTAAATCAAAAGCCATTTTAAGATCTTGAGAAACAAATTGAGGCAGCTGTGTAAACACTTGTTACTTGTTACTTGTTATCTTTCTGTCGTTTCTTTACATCACTCTTTCACTGTCATCTGTTTCATCGTCTCTCCATATACAGATGTATTCTTCACGTTCTGTTCAACAGCCTGCCTCTCCTTAAACTCCAACATCTGGCCAGCCACTTGCTCCTCCACACAGGTGCTCTGATGGCATATAGAGGCCGAGTTCATTCATAAATCAAAATGATTAATGAGGCTATGTTGGCTGCTCATCTGCTGCTTCTGACTGCAGTTGCTCCCACATTCTGATGGAAATGCGGTAAATAGTATCGACAGCCAATGTGGGAGTCCATGTGTTCTGTTTTGCCTCTCTGGCTTTGAAAGCAGCATATGAATTAGTGTGTCCATGTGTGCTTGTAAATGAGCTTCTCTAGAGTGCTATATCTGGGGTAAGCCAGTGTGAAATGAATTGTCTTGCCTTTCAGTTTCTGGGCTGCTTCTCCAGAGGTTTTCCATTTGGGCCTGCTGTGTTTCTCTCACAGGGCTCGCCCTTTACCGATTGAGGTGTCACACACACACTTTCTCCCCCTCTTCATCTTTTTTTCATACTTCATTCTTTGCTAGCCCTCCTCCTTCTCTCTTTGTCCTCTCAAATGTTTACAGTTTTTCCATTTTTACCCAATGCAAAGGTGTTAAGGTGAAGTGTGCAATTTCTGCACCACTAGCAACACCAAATGGAATTGCAAAAATAAAGATGTTTCCGAAATGGTTTACCAAACACCATGTCCAAAACAGACATTGCGACAAGTTTCCAGCAACAAGTAATTTGTACAGTGAAATAAAAAATATTGCCACACAATCATAGCCAATTTGAACGTATTTGAAGTTTAACATACAGTGATGTGGAGCTGGATTTATGTGGACCAGTGAGATCTAACTGTGGCCTGGGGCCATTTCCATTGTTTGGACAAACACGTAGTTCCCACTGAAAATGCACTGCATTGGTTGAGCCTTAAGTTGAGCTCTTGGACCGTACAAATAAAGAGAGCTTTTCAAATAAAAAGCTCTGCAGAGCCACAGTGCGTGCACACAACTTACTAATGGCTTACATATATCTCTCTCTCTGCACATTAAACAGGGATTAATATTTCAACACGCATTACACACATTACCTTTAAACTGCAGTCAGCAGATTACATATTAACATAATTGAAAATCTACACGCAACTATGTGTATTGTCCAGTGCAAATGGTGGTTTATATTAGGAGCCTGTGTCACTTATGCTTATGTTCAGGATGCTGTGTTGAGTATTTGCAGTCCATCTCTGCTGGTTGTATGTATTGGGACCGTGAAAGTGGATCCACACATCAGTCAGCTGTCCCAGAATCTCAGGCCAGTCTGCAGAGCCCTATTAACACAGGTCTGAGTTGAAATTAACACATTAGCACCTACTGCTATGGCTTATTTATGAAACTCTGAGGCTAATGTCCAAGTTAGCCAACACTGACAACATGCCATTAATGCTGATCTGCAGCCCACTGTCTAACCCAAAGGGACAAAAGACAAGGTGTGGAATATATAATCTTTATGATCCTTGTTTTTTTTTGTGTTTTTTTTCCAGAATTTTTTCTATTTCAAAATGTTTGAGTTTGGGGTGGGACTATCTGTTTGTACAACCAATGGTGAACAGGGTGAGTGTTTGAAAATGATCATTTTTGCATTTCTGTTTGATGCTAGTGGTGCAGAAATTACACATTTTAGCTTTAAGATATATAAGCCTAGACATTGTGTGAGGGTTGAGCAGCTCTGATACCAATATCTCATTCCAAGGATTTTTTAGTTTTTTATTGAGAGAGCTTTCGGTCAGCAAAAACAACCTGATCTCACTCCTGAGGCATCAAATACTGCTGCTTGTGCAAGAGCCCAGCGTGTAGGGATGGGCGGATCGGACCTAAGGTATCGATACTTCCGATACTGATGTTGTCAAAAATATCGATCCTCGAGAGTCACATGGCGCCATGCGAGGGTTGGACATGTGAACGGCGAGCTCTGCGCACTTTGCTAGTTTTTAATACTTTTTATGTCATAAACCGGTGAGATTCTATACACCCTGATCCATAACTGTTCTATGAAGACAATATGTCAAAGAATTCAAAATCCTCGGGCTCTGGAGACATTAAAAGACACTTACTTGCTCAAGCTGATACCCCAGACAGGGCCACAGACCAGGGACTCAATTTGGCCGGTGCTGCGGGAGAGATTCAGTGTCAACTGTCGAGCATGACAGCAATGCTGGCGAAGGTCGTAGCGGACTTTGAGGATCTTGCTGTAATACGTCGATTGATCTCGGCCATGGAGACAAAATTCAGTCAGATGATTACAAGATTGGTGGATGTTGAGAAATGGATTGGTTATCTGGAGTCATCGGAGAGGGAATTAGCTACTAATCCGCTAGCAACCAAGATAGATTTGGAAAGCGTTTGGGAAAAGTTGGAAGATTTAGAGAATCATAGCCGGCGAAAAAATCAGGAACTCCTGAGAACGAAGAAGGTAGAGATATGGTGAAATTCCTAGATGAGCTCTTTCCGAGTCTGCTCGATATAACAGGCCATAACTGGAAATCGAGCTAGCTCACAGAGTCCCGGCTTGGAGATCCGCTGATGGAGACAGGCGCCGATTAAAGATCATCCGATTAAAGATCTCATGTTGCTCGAGGCGAGGAGTAAAGGAAGGCTTTCTTGGAAGAACCACAACATTTTCTTGTTCCCAGACTTTGGTAATTCAACGAAATTTGCTCAATTCAAGGAATGCAAGAAACTATTAAATCAACGGGAGGTCGCTTTTGCATTGATGTTCCCGGCTAAATTGAGAATAGATATTAAGGATGGCCTCAAAATATTTACATGTCCACAGCAAACAATGTCCTTCATAAAGTCAATGGAATGAGTAAGTTATTGTATGATACTGTCTATGCAGCCGAGTGGATCTGAATTGTTTCTTTTTGTGCTGGTTCCACCTAGCGGCTGGAGTATGCTTTGTGGAGTAGCGCTCCTTCAGAGCAGTTTGTGGATGAATCTGCATGTTATTTCTTCTTATGCCTCATATTGGTTGGAGTTTGTTTTCTGGAATATTTCTTGCAATCATTGGAGGGATTAAGGTACTTGTTGCACTCGTGTATTAGCCGAGAGAGCCTGATTCAATGAACATTCACTTGACTGTCCGAGAAAACTGGGCGCCTTTTTTTTCTTTTTGTGCTGGTTCCACCTAGCAGCTGGATTTTGTTTTGTGGAATAACACACCTTCGGAACAGTTGTGGATGAATCTACATGTCTTTGTGTTTATCCCGCCTATTGGCTGGAGTTTGTTTTACAGATTATTTTCTGTTGTGTAATTCTGTCTCACAAAATTTGTATAGAAGCACCGGATTTGAGCAGTCTGACGGCAAAGGCGTAGATTGGACTGTTTGAGTTTAGAGGGATTGACGCCGGTTGGCGCTGTCTTGCACGGGTTTAATGTGCACCTTTTTTTCTGGGGAAGTTCAGGGTTTGTTTGTTGCTCTAATGTTGGAATGTGGTCTTTATAATTTTGTTTTCGACACAGTCTATTTTTTCTATTATGTCAAAATGTCAAATGTTAATATGAGTGCATTGTCTCTCTCTGCGTGGAATGTGAATGGGTTGGGGCACCCCATAAAAACTTAAGAAATATTATATAGTGTTTCTTCACGAAACACGTCTTTCCCTGCAGGAAGCTGAAAAATTTGGGAAGATATGGGGTGGACATGTTTTCTTTAGTGCTGGCTCAAGTAAGAGCAGGGGAGTCATAACATTGATGAGTAAACATCTACAATTTAAATGTCTCAAACAGATTAATGATAAATTAGGAAGAGTCATTATTGTTTTAGCAGAAATTCAGGGGCAAAGGTTGATTTTGGCAAATATTTACGGACTTAACGTTGATGATCAGGGCTTTTTTATAGATCTTGAAGGGATGTTACAAGCCGCTGGCACCCCTCATGATATAATATTGTGAGGAGACTTTAATCTTTTGATGGACTCAGTCCTTGATCATAGTGAAGCAAAAGTGTGTAAGCCCCCTAGAGCAACAGTGATGCTTCACAGGATGTGTAAAAATCTTGGTCTTACAGATATTTGGAGACTTTTGAACCCAACTGGTAGGGACTATACATTTTTTTTTCATCAGTCCATAAGATTTATTCTAGAATAGATTTTTTTATATATCTAAATCCCTCATTTTATCTGTTGTGGATTGCTCAGTTGGAAACATCTTAGTCTCAGATCATGCCCTGGTGAGTTTAGAGGTGTTGCCACATATACGGAAAAAAATAAATCATATAGTTGGTGCCTTAATGTATCCCTTTTGCAAAATCCTGAATTCCAACAAATGTTAAAGGCTGAAATCAATGTTTATATGGAGACCAACTGGTCCTCAGTATCCTCTGTGGGTGTGGCTTGGGAGGCACTTAAAGCGGTTCTTAGGGGTCAGATCGTACAGTATGCCTCATTCATCAAAAAATCCAAAGCAAGAGAACTCGTAGAGTGGAAGGGAATATTAAAAATGCTGAGGCAGAGCTGAAGCACCTAATGTCATCTGATGGCTTCATAGAATTGACCCGATTGAAATACAGATATAATACTATTTTGTCGCAGATGGTGGAGTTTTGGCTATTCAGTCATACTTTGAGTCAGGGGACAAAGCAGGGAAGCTTTTGGCTAGATATATAAAGTGGAGAGAGTCTTTTTTTCCCATTCCTTCAGTGAAATCTGCTGATGGTGAAATATTTACCTCAGCCATTGCTATTAATAATGCTTTTAAAGAATTCTATCTTGATCTTTATAGTTTCACATCTTCGTCTACCGATAAAGATATTAGAAACTTTGTGGAACCATTAGAACTCCCTAAACTAACGACTGAGCAAAAAAAATTCTTTTGATTCTGAGATAACCTTGCAGGAGCTCTGCGAGGTAATTAAGGCCTTGCCCACAGGCAAGGCTCCGGGGCCAGATGGTTTTGCCGCTGAATTTTTTAGATCTTATGCTACAGATCTGGCTCCACCTTTGTTAGAAATTTATACGGAATCATTAAAGAATGGAAAGCGTCCGCCAACCATGACACAAGCCTGGATCAGTCTGATTCTTAAAAAGGACAAAGATCCAAACGAGTGTAAGAGTTACCGTCCAATTTCCCTGATCCAGCTAGATGTAAAAATATTGTCAGAAATTCTGGCTAAGCAAAGAATTTAAGTAAAGCTATGACATCTTTTATACATAAAGATCAGGTGGGATTTATTCGGGGCCGTAGCTCTTCGGATAACATTAGGCGTTTCATCAGTATCATGTGGTCAGTGGCAAATGATCAGACTCTGGTCGCGGCCATCTCACTTGACGCTGAAATGGCATTTGATATGGTAGAATAGGATTATCTTTTTAAGATTTTGGAAATGTATGGGTTCAGGAATACTTTTATTGGATAGATTAAGTTACTTTATAGACAACCAGCAGTGGCAGTACAAACAAATGGATTAATTTCAGATTATTTTACTCTATATATGGGCACCCGGCAGAGTTGCCCTCTTTCCCCATTATTGTTCTGTCTTGCCCTGGAACCATTAGCAGCCACGATAAGAAAGGAGGATGATTTTCCAGAGGTGATGGCGGGAGGTGTGAGCATAAGCTTTAGTTTTACGCAGATTATATTTTGTTATTAGTCTCCGACCCCACTAGATCTGTGCCTTGCCTCCACAGAATTATTAATTCCTTTTCTAAGTTCACAGGATACAGAGTTAATTGGTCTAAATTCGAAGCTTTGGCTCTGACAGCGTACTGTCGGTAACTGCTTTTCAGCCGGGTGCCTTCCAGTGGCCCAAACAGGGCATTAAGTATTTGGGCATTTTATTCCCAGCTAATTTGTGTGATTTAGTTGGAGTTCATTTCGACCCTTTAATAAAAAGGTTTTCGAGTGAAGTGAGTAGGTGGGCTTCATTACATTTATCTATGATTGGGAAGGTTAATGTTATTAAAATGAATTGTATTCCAAAATTCAACTACCTGCTACAATCTCTCCCTATAGATGTCCCCCTCTTATTTCAAGCAATTTGATAGCATAGCAAAGTCCTTCATTTGGATTGGTAAACGTCCCAGATTATATTTCAGTAAGTTGCATAGGCCGATTGACAAAGGTGGGCTAAGCCTACCCAAGATTTTGTTTTATTATTATGCATTCGGTCTCAGACATTTGGCTCATTGGTCGCTTCCACCTAAGAGAGCCCCTCCCTGGTTTTGTATTGAACAGGAAGATCTTGCCCCTATTTTGGCATTGCAAAGCCTTTCTAACAAACTAACTGGAGAAGTTAAGTTACACCCCGTTATCTCGCATTTGCATGCGGTATGGAGAAAAGTGTCCAGAGTGTTTAATTCGGACATTTATTTAAATGTTGCTTTGAGCATATGGCTGAACCCAAAGTTATGTATTAATAAGTCCCCTTTCTGCTGGACAGAGTGGATTGTGAGGGAGGTTAATATGCTCGGTGACCTATATGAAAGTGGAGTGTTGAGATCCTTTGAAAATATGGTTCAACATTTTGGGATTCCCAGGTCTCAATTCTTCAGGTATTTACAGCTGCGCCACCTTCTTTGTACTATTTCTGGGAATAGTATGCACCCCCCTAGAGTGGCAGATACTCTGAGAGTGGTGATTACTGCTTTTGGAAAAGTTCATGAGGCATCAGTGTATTACTCCCTGCTAATTCAGAGTCTGGGGGACGGAGCTTCAACTTCTCAAGAGATTATGGGAGAAAGATTTAAACATGGTATTGGAGGAGGGAGTGTGTGCTAGGATTCTAAAAAACATCAAGTCTACATCTAGAGATTCAAGGGTGCACCTTGTGCAGTTTAAGATTTTACATCTATTCTGTTGCACCCCATCTAGATTGTATAGGCTTGGTCTTAAAGACACACCACCTGCTGGCAATGCCAATCAGAAGATGGGGACGCAATCCATGTTTTTTGGTGGTGTGTTAAGATCCAAGAATTTTGGTTGAGGGTTCAGAGTTTTATGTGTGACTTATTAGGCACTCAGGTTTCATTTTGCCCCAGACTCTGTATTGTAGGCAATGGAGCGGTCATTAATATAGGGGATAAATGCATAAAAAATTAGGTCCTAGCCAGTGTTATGATCAGCAGACAGATTATTCTTAGGGGATGGAAGTCGACTGGAGTGCCCCCATTTCAAGAGTGGTGCACAGACATGGGGAGGGTAGCAGCATTCGAGGAAATGTCATGTAGAAGGCTAGGCAACTTAGATTTATTTAATAAAAAATGGGGCAGCTATTTGGCCTTTTTGGAGGGCTCTTGGGGAGGGGCAATTGAGAGAGAAGTGTAGTTTTAAATGTGTGTGATTTATTTATATATATCTTTTTTCTCTCTTTTTGTGTGTGTGTATACTCAAGTGTGACCACAGGGATATTTGTTGAGGGTGGGGTTGGGGATTGGGAGGGGGAAAGGGAATAATGGGGGTTAATTGATGATTCTGTGAATATATGTTTTGCTTTTCTGTGTCAAAAAAAAGTGTTAATCTGAATTGTAAAGAGACAGATACACAGTAGCTCTTAACACATCTGCACTGCTCTTACACTGTAGTTTAGAACGGCACGAACACAAGTGGAGTGATACACACAGTGAAGCGTCCGAGTGCTGATGGTGTGAGACCATCAGTACTCATGGAACGTCTCTCGTCAAATCAGATTGGAGGACAGGAACTAACTGTTGTGTGTGTGTGTGTGTGTATATGTATGTATATATATATAAGCAATATCACACGAGCAAGAGTGCGATATGGGCCTACATCAGCACTGCCGAGTGCGTAGGTAATCACAGCAGTGCTGATTTAGGGCATATAGCACAATTGCAAGTGTGATATTGCTTATATACAACAGTTCAATGAACAAGTAAATGTAAAAAAATTAGGAAAAACTGAGTACGGTCATAAAAACGCATGGAACTACTTTCTTAAGCGACGGATCAGAATCTGCCGTTGCTGGTTCAAACCAAATGATGCGTCCAAGCCTTCGTTAGTAATTCAAAAATGTCACTTCAGAAATAGTATCATGGCTTGTGCTGTTTCTAACAAGTTATTGGATAAAAAAGGATGGGTGTGTGTGTTTGTGTGTGTGTGAGTGAGAGAGAGAGAGATGGCGTGTGTGCGATCATCTGTTGCCACTCCCAAGCAGAGATGCTGTCTGCTTTCTGAAGATCAGCTTTCTCAGTGGTAAAATAGCTGTCCAAGCGGGGGTATTCCTCTCTATTTTGCGGTAGCCGGTGCGCAAGAGTCGATCACTATAGAAACCGCAATGTCCTCCGCCATTTTAAACAGTATGTACATAGTGTGTATATATATATATATATATATATATATATATATATATATATATATATATATATATATATATATATATATATATATATGTACACATATACACACACACACACTGGCGGCCAAAAGTTTGGAATAATGTACAGATTTTGCTGTTTCGGGAGAATATTGGTACTTTAATTCACCAAAGTAGCATTCAGCTGATCACAAACTATAGTCAGGACATTACTGATGTAAAAAAACAGCACCATCACTATTTGAAAAAAGTCATTTTTAATCAAATCTAGACAGGCCCCATTTCCAGCAGCCATCACTCCAACACCAGTAATCATGCTAAATTGCTAATTTGATACTAGAAAATCACTTGCCATTATATCAAACACAGTTGAAAGCTATTTGGTTTGTTAAATGAAGCTTAACATTGTCTTTGTTTTTGAGTTGCCACAGTATGCAATAGACTGGCATGTCTTAAGGTCAATATTAGGTCAAAAATGGCAAAAAAAAGAAACAGCTTTCTCTACAAACTCATCAGACAATCATTGTTTTGAGGATTGAAGGATATACAATGCTTGAAATTGCCAAAAAAGATTTCATACAAAGGTGTACACTACAGTCTTTAAAGACAAAGGACAACTGTCTCTAACAAGGACAGATGTACAACTAAACAGGAGGATAAGTACAGTAGAGTCTCTAGTTTGAGAAATAGACGCCTCACATGTGCTCAGCTGACAGCTTCATTGAATTCTACCCGCTAAACACCAGTTTCATGTAAAGAGAAGACTTAGGGGTACAGGCCTTATGGGAAGAACTGCAAAGAAAAAGCCACTTCTGAAACAGAAAAACATAAAGAAAATGTTAGAGTGGGCAAAGAAACAGACATTTGACAACAGATAACTGGAAAAGAGTGTTATGGATCTTAAACCCATTATGCTTTTGTGGGATCAGTTAGACTGTAAGGTGCATGAGAAGTGCCTGACAAGCCACATCTATGGCAAGTGCTACAGGAGAATCTGGACAAACTGACAGCTAGAATGCCAAGGATATGCAAAGCTGTCGTTGCTGCATGTGGAGAATTTTTTGATGAGAAGTCTGAAATAGTTTAAGAAATTTATTTTTTTCAAATTGTATTAGTAATTTTTCACGTTATTAATGTCCTGACTATGCATTGTGATCAGCTGAATGCCACTTTGGTGAATAAAAGTACCAATTTCTTTCCATAAGAGCAAAATCTGTACATTATTCCAAACTTTTGGCCGCCAGTGTGTGTGTGTAATGTAATATATATATATAAAATATATATATATATATATATATATATATATATATATATATATACACACATACACACACACACACACACACACACACACACTCTACCGGTCAAAAGTTTCGAAACACTTACTCATTCTTTATTATAATTATTATTTATTTTATTTTTTTTCACATTTTAGAATAATAGGAAAGTCATTAAAACTATGGAATAACATAAATGGAACTATGGGAATTATGTGACTAAACAAAATACAAAATAAATCAAAACTGTGTTATGTTTTAGCATCTTCAAAGTAGTCACCCTTTGCCTAGAATTTGCAGACATTTTGACTCTTGACATTTTCTCAACCAACTTCTTGAGGTATCACCCTGGGATGCTTTTTAAACAGTATTGAAGGAGTTCCCATCTATGTTGGGCACTTATGGGCTGCTTTTCTTTATTATTTGATCCAAGTCATCAATTTCAAAAAAAATTTATTTTTTTTTTTTTTAATAAAATTTTAGTTTTATAATGAAATAAATTAATATGGTGGCACAATTATATTTTTGTCTACAAAACTAATTTCAAACATTTAAGCATACGCCTTCAGATCAAAAGATTTTTAAGATCATGAGAAACATTTCAGTCAAGTGTTTCAAAACTTTTGACCAGTAGTGTGTGTGTGTATGTATGTATGTATGTGTGTATATATATATATATATATGTATGTGTGTGTATATATATATATATGTATGTGTGTGTATATATATATATATATATATATATATATATATATATAATGTGTGTGTGTATATATATAAAATGTAATTTTGTACTTTTAAAAAAAGTTTACAGAGATTCTCTCTAAATGCGCACGGAGCTGCGGAAGCGCAACTGATGGCAGTGGCAAAACAGACTCTTTCATAAATTCACAGTGTGACCACCTCTTCAGACACTACTACACCCCTGTTTCTTGAGTAAATTCACGCTAAAATAACATATCTAAAGGTGACATTTCTTGTTTCTTATAATTGTGTGCAATTGTTGTTAAGTAATTAAAAAATTGTTAACCATGGTTTTACTAATGTAATATTATAGTAACCATGATTAATTGTGTGGTAACTGTGGTTTAACTAAATCCCATGGTTAAACTATAGTTACTGTAGTGAGACCATGGTTAATTTTTGTAAGGGTAAACAAAAAAGAAGTCTAATCATTTTCTGTTTAGGCTAACAAATGTAAAAAAAAATATAATAATGATTAAATTATGACTAAAAATTATATTTTAAATTACCCATTTATCCCAAGAAATCACAAAAAAAATAAATTCAATAATATATTGGACTTGAAATTATTGGTATCGGATCGAAAAGAAAATAAGTGGTATCATCCATCCCTACCAGCACGTAAATTTACAGACGCCAAAAGCACCCTCTGGCGTCTGTATCCGACGAACACAGAGGGGAATCTAAAAGGGAGGCATCACTGCCAGTCTTCGGGTATTGCGTGTGTTTAAACGCAATTTGTAATATTATACTTATAAATATATTAGTATGGTTATATTACATAATCATGTCGATTATTTTAGATCCCCTAACCCAACCCCATTCCTGAACCTAACCAGTTATCAACGATATAAATCATGAATGAGGTTTCATTTTTAACATCGTTGATAAGTGGTTAGGTTTAGGTATAGGGTTGGGTAAATTTAGTAACAATAATTTAAATTTACATTACAAAATGTTTTTGATATTTTTAAGCACCTGACCCCACCATCAGTGACGGATTAACCACTGGTCCAATTGGGCCGTTTCCCAGGGGCCTATAAACCCAAGCGGCCTCGCTCTAAACCAATTATTTATTTATTAATTTATTTTCAGACATCTATTATAAATCCACCTAAATATCAGCCTTATGTGAAATACCATTTTTTGGCCAAATGCATGCTGGACTACAGGCACAGGCACTCAAGTGCGCGCTTAGGGAATCTGTGTCTCACAGATGCAGCACGTTTATTTGAAGGACTACAGAGAACAGTCTTTGATTCTTTCAACGCTTCCAAACACAAAGATAAGGTGCAGTTTACCCTGGCTCTGTGCAAAGCTGATGGTTTAAATTCATATAAGCGACAGAATTCATGCAACAGTTTGGAGGACTTTAAAATGTTTAAGTCCTGCATGAATTTAATGTTTAATGTTAAAGCGAAAGGTGCCTTAATACTCTAAATATGAACACTGGCTTACCGTTTATCAAGTGCTGAAACTTTGCCAGGTGAAAAACTACCTGGAATCATGTGTAACAGTCACATGAAGTCCTCTTTGCAACCTGAACTTCATCAGAATATCAATTTGTGACACCAGCGCTGAAAAAGCTTGATTTGTGACACCAGCGCTGAAAAAGCTTGATGCAGAACAACAAATGGTGAAACAGAACACAGGTGTCTCGAGATGCATTTATAAATATTGAAGTTCTTTTAAACTTAACACAGTGTCTAAAACAATGAGATGGTTCTGCGCGATGAGCTGAAAAAAGGAAGTTGTGGCTCAATGATCAAAGGTGTCTGTCCAGAGAGTGTTTACAAAGAAAAACAATTAAAAAACAGCACAGATGCACTTGTAAACAGCCAGTAACATGCCCTTTAGCCTACTTGAAAAACTGACCCAAACCTGGCCCAAAACCTGTAGGTTTTTCGGGTACCGTTGGACTCAGATCTGGTTGAAGACCTCTATACACGTGCAGAATAACCGAATAGTGATTCTGGTAGTTGAATACAGGTGCCATGCACATCCCTATTAATAACACATGATTTTGGATCGGTTCATAATGAAAAAAGTACAGATAATTGGCCGTGTAAGACATTGCTCCCAAAAATCTTCTGTCTATTTGAAAAATCCAACCAAATCTGCCAAGTGTCCTGTAACGCATAAAGGTGAATGTAGTCATGCATGGGGGTCTTCATGGTGTACCGGCCCATGGGCCTCTCAGTTCTTAATCCGTCTTGCCCACCATTATGCCTAAACCTAACCAATTCTCAACAATATTAAAGACATAACAAGCAGATAAAACTACAGTCACAATTCTGCATGTGATTAATCCTTTATTTAAAATAACAATTATACAAAAGCACTATAATAATTACAAACCATACGATAAGATTGTGTGAGGAACAGAGTGAAACCGAAGATTTGAATCACTGAAAATCTTCCCCCTACGTGAAGGCAATGCCATCTTATACTGGTCACACATTTTTTTTGTTTGTTTTGTTTTGTTTCGACCCCCGCTACCCAGTATTCTACTTGCAAATGTTCAGTCTCTGTACAACAGGCTCTGCGTGCTGCAAGTGTGGATCTCTTTCCAACGAGGGACTGCTGCATTATCTGCCTTACAGAAACTTGGATGTCTGCTGAGATTCCAGATTCAGCCATCGAACCCACAGGGTTCTCCGTGCACCAAGCGGATAGAGCGAAAGACCTCTCAGGTAAAAGCAGAGATGGTTGTGTATGTTTTATGATCAGCAAATCCAGGTGTGATCAGAGGAACATACATTCTATCAAGTCTTTCTGCTCTCCTGATCTGGAATTTCTCATGCTTCTGTGTCAACCATTCTAGCTACCGAGGGAATTCACAGTGGTCATTATTACAGCTGTGTACATCCCGCCACAAGCTGACATAGACCAGGCACTCAAGGAACTGTATGGGAGTACAAGTGAGCAGAAAACCGTGCACCCTTAGGCCGCGTTCATTGTGACCGGGGACTTTAACAAAGCCAATTTCAAATCATTCGCACCAAAATACCACCAACACACCAGTTTCAACACACGAGGGGTCCGGGTTTTGGACCATTGCTACTCTCCCTTCTGGGATGGCTACAAATCCCTCCCCCACCCACCATTTGGCAAATCGGACCACACTTCCATTCTGCTTCTGCCCGCTTACAAGCAGAAACTGAAACAGGAAGCACCACCCTCAGAACGATCCAGTGCTGGTCGGACCAATCAGATTCTACACTACAAGACTGTTTTGATCACGCAGACTGGGAGATGTTCTGGTCCGCCTCTGATAACGACATCGAGGTCTACGCTAATAGCATAACGTGTTTCATCAGAAAGTGCGTAGTGGATGTTGTACCATCCAAAACAATACGGATCTACCCCAGTCAGAAGCCATGGATAAATAGCAATGTTCGCACGGCACTTGATGCGTGGGCCTCTGCTTTTAATTCTGGGAACGCGGAGGAGCATAAGCAAACCAGTTATGCACTCCGCAAAACTATCAGAGCAGCCAAACGCCAGTACAGGAACTAGATTGAAGGACAGTTTAACACCACCAACTCTAGAAGCATGTGGCAGGGTTGGCAAAAAAGTCTCCTCTCAGCACCAATAGGAGGGAAAAGTGGGGAAGGTGAAATGAAGGTTAAACAGAAGTCACTCTGTAAAAGGTAGGGAGAGAGACTGATGGAGATGACAATATGAGAATAATGTGCCAAAAGAAAGTGGTGTTTATCTCACTTACAATAGAGAAATAGTGAAAGAGGGAGAAATGGACGGATGGACAATACAATCACAGAGGACAATGGATCCACACTGTGGAATTGCATGGCGGTAATGAAGGTGAGACATAGAGGGTGAATAAAAGAGGTGACAGGAGAGCGAGAAAGAGAGTGGAGAATCAAAGGAAAAAGTAATAGGAACATCAGAATAGAAGAGAGAGGGAGTAAAGCAAGTGAAATCAGTTTAAATCTGATCTATGGTTAAAGGTCATGTGATGTTTCAGGGGTGCTGTGCAGTGCTGTTCTTGAATGCTGCAATTTACAGCCACTAGAATCCCTACAGCAGCACACCAACCCCACCAATTACTGAAGATCTCTCCACCACAAGGCCAGCGGAGGTCACGGTTGTTTTTGTGTGTGCAACTGTCTTGAGGCATTTCTATGAAGCATTCATTTAACCTAGTTTAGATACTCTAGATAAATGGTATTTTAAATTTAAGGCTTTAATTCATCTAGAAAGCAATAGGGCATAGAAAATAGCACATTTCTACACTGAAAAAAATTGTGTTTTGGATTTGCTTAAAATACATATGTAGCATTTTGCATCACCCTTTTTAAGTAAATTCAACTAATGGTCATTTTATGTCGGCATAACAAGAAAACGTCCTGGTTACTTTCGTAACCTACGTTCTCTGATGGAGGGAACGAGACGTTGTGTCGATGTAGTGACACTAGGGGTCACTCTTGGGAGCCCCAAACACCTCTGCTTTTTGAAGAAAGGCCAATGGGAATTGGAGAGTGGAATTTACATGCCACTCCCCCGGACATACGGGTATAAAAGGAGCTGGTATGCAACCATTCATTCAGGTTTTGTGTTGAGGAGCCAAGACAAGGTCCCGGCCATTTCAGCATGTAGTTCAGCGTTGTGGCAAGAGGGACACAACGTCTCATTCCCTCCATCAGGGAACGGAGGTTACGAAAGTAAAACAGAACGTTCCCTATCTGTTACTCACTCGACATTGTGTCGATGTAGTGACACTAGGGGTCCCTATACAAAATGCCACAACTAGCTGAACTGTGTTACGTGGACTGGCGGTGCGAGACGGGCAGTCCGCTGTGTGCCTCGTAGCCAGCACACCAGGCTGTCATGTAACCTTCCCCAATGCTCTTATGAGCATTGAACGGTCCTTCGGGAACAAGTCGACTGCCCAACAAATAGGGACAGGCTAGCCCAGCTGTGGCCTCTTTTCCTCGTTTTTCTCCCTAAAAATAGTGGAATTTGTTAACCGACTGGGGGCCATAAATGTCTACGTCGGGGGGGGGTGTCACTCCCAAGGGGAAGACACCGCGGAGTCCACACCCCGCCCAGAGAAGGGGGGGGGGGGTATTTTGAGTGTAAATACGTCACATTGTCTTACCGAGTCTTGTCGGAAGTATGTCATGTGGAGAAGTCGCATGGTAGGTCCTACCTGAGGGGGGAGAAGTTTCTACAAGCATGGTGACCGGGGGCAGAGGGGCCTCTGCCCAAGGAAGACGCAGTTTACCGACAGGGAAACGATTTAACGGAAGATATATCACATGGGGTCACCTATGGGGAACCAACGCATGTGGAGCACCTACCCCAGTACAGGGCTTAGTTAGCACATGTACTGGGCCAGCAGCGAGTTTCTCCGTAAACTCGTCTGCCACAGGGCTAAGGAGGAAAGTCATCCAGGGATCACAACTTGTGAACACGACTGGGAGTCAAAGGCGCATGTCTTCACCTCATGGGAGGGGAAAGGCGCTATACGCAAGTGGTACACCTGGCCAGCTGTCCCGGAACTTACCTGTTCAGACCTGACAACATATGGGATGTAACCGGCTCAACCCAGAGATTATAGAACCTCACAAAGGTGTTGGGTGTCACCCAGCCTGCTGCTCTGCAGATGTCTACCAAAGAGGCGCCACTGGTCAGGGCCAAGGAGGCCGCTACACTTCTAGTAGAGTGGGCTCTTAGCGCCATGGGGGGGGGGCGGCACATCCTGAGCATGATATGCCATCACGATTGCGTCAATGACCCAGTGAGCGATCCTCTGTTTGGAGACAGTGCTTCCTTTCCGCTGTCCACCAAAATAGACAAAGAGCTGATCAGAGGTTCTAAAGCTCTGTGTGCGATCCAAATAGATACGTAAAGCACACACCGGACACAACAACGTCAAAGCTGGGTCTGCCTCCTCCTGGGGCAGCGCTTGCAGGTTCACCACCTGATCCCTAAACGGGGTCATGGGAACCTTGGGCACATAGCCTGGTCGGGGTCTCAGGATTACGTGAGAGTAGCCCGGACCAAACTCCAGGCACGTTTCGTTGACGGAGAATGTCTGCAGGTCCCCTACCCTCTTGATGGAAGTGAGCACAGTCAGGAGGGCAGTCTTCAAAGAGAGTACCTTAAGCTCAGCTGACTCCAGGGGCTCGAAGGGGGCTCCCTGTAGAGCCCAAAGGACTACAGAGAGGTCCCATGTGGGGATGAGACGCGGTCTGAAGGGATTCAACCTCCTAGCACCTTCAGGAACCTGATGATCAGGTCGTGCTTCCCTAAGGACTTACTGTCCACTGTGTCGTGGTGTGCCGCTATAGTGGCTACATACCTCTCTTGCAGGAAGGAAAGCACCAATCCGTCTGTGCATCTCTGGGGGTCTTCACGTCGGGAAGAACACCACTTAGTGAACAGACACCACTTCAAAGCATACAGTTGCCTCGTAGAGGGAGCCGTAGCCTGAGTGATCGTGTCTATCACCGCAGATGGTAGGCCACTTAGGTCTTCTGCGTCCCGTCCTAGGGCCAGATGTGGAGATTCCAGAGGTCTGGTCGCGGGTGCCCGGTGGTGCCCGGTCTCTGAGAAAGAAGGTCCTTCCTCAGGGGAATTCGCCGGGGGGGGGCTGTCGCAAGGAGCGTGAGGTCCAAGAACCACGTCTGGGTGGGCCAGTAAGGTGCTACTAGGACGACCTGCTCCTCGTCCTCCCTGACCTTGCACAGACCTTGGGTCTGTGCAAGTAGGCTCACTGGGGGAAACACGTATTTGTGTAGTCTAGGGGAGCCAGCTGTGTGCCAACGCGTTTATACCGAGGGGTGCCTCGGTCAGGGCCTACCAAAGCGGACAGTGGGAGGATTCCCGGGAAGCAAACAGGTCTACCTGTGCTCGACCAAATCAACTCCAAATCAGCTGGACCACCTGGTGGTGGAGTCTCCACTCTCCCCTGAGCGTAACCTGTCATGGCAGCACGTCTGCCGCGGTGTTGAGGTCGCCTGGGATGTGAGTGGCTCGTAGCAACTTGAGGCGCTTCTGACTCCAGAGGAGGAGACGGCGGGCGAGTTGTGACATGCAATGGGAGTGTAGACTGCCTTGATGGTTGATGTACACTACTGTCGCCGTGTTGTCCGTCAGGACCAGCACGTGCTTGTCCTGGATCAATGGCCAGAACCTCCGCAGAGCGAGCAGTACTACCAACAACTCGAGGCAGTTGATGTGCCAACGCAGCCGCGGGCCAGTCCAGGAGCCGGCGGCTGTGTGCCCGTTGCATACGGCACCCCAGCCTGTCTTGGAAGCGTCCGTCATAACCACGATGCGCCTGGAGACCTGCTGTAGGGGAACCCCTGCCTGTAGAAATGCAAGGTCGGTCCAAGGGCTGAAGAGGTGGCGACAGATCGGCGTGATGACCACGCGATGTGTCCCGCGGTGCCATGCCCATCTCGGGACTCAAGTCTGAAGCCAGTGCTGAAGCGGTCTCATATGCATCAACCCGAGCAGTGTGGCAACTGCAGAGGATGCCGTATGTCCCAGGAGCCTCTGAAAAAGTTTCAGTGGAACTGCTGTCTTCTGTCTGAACGCCTTCAGACAGTTCAGCACCGACTGTGCGCGCTCATTCGTGAGGCACCGAGAAAAGAGTTGCTCTGAACCGAGGAGAGCTTGCTCTTTTCCCAGTTGACCCGAAGCCCTAGACAGTTTAGGTGCCTGAGCACCAGGTCCCTGTGTGCGCACAGTAACTCTTGAGAGTGAGCTAGGATCAGCCGGTCGTCGAGGTAGTTGAGTATGCAGACGCCCACAGGTGCACCGCAACCGCCTTATCCACCTGGGGGATCGCAGAGTACCCCCTGGCAGCCCCACCATCGAGGGTAGTGAGAGCGGAAGAGCTCAGAGACCGGGTCCAGGCAGTGAAAGGTGCCAGCCACGACCTCGTGAGCTCCTCATGCACCTCCAGGAAGAAAGGGGGCGGGACGCGGCCGTGAGCGGCGCTCCTGGCCTAGGAACCAATCGTCAGGCTGTGAGGGTTCAGGGGGGATGGAGGGTTCCTCTCCAGCCCGACACACGCAGCCGCCCAGGCAAGCATTACTGCCAGCTGCATGTCAGGCTGCGACTGGGCGACCACACCCGAAGGTGGGAGCCCAGTAGAGTCCTCAGTGTCAGACTGGACAGCCCGCTCTCCAATGCTGCAATCGAGACGAAGGAAAAACCGCGACCGCAAGGTTGCCATGGTTACGCTCTCGCAGTGAGAACATGACCCGTCCACGAAAACTGTCTCCGCATGGGCAGCGCCCAAGCACGTAAGACCATCATGGCCATCGGAAGCGGAGAGGTAACGACCGCAACCAGGAAATACACAAACAGAGAGGTGTCTTTAAAAAGACGCTCTCCGTTAATGCCACTCATTTAAGAAGGGAAAATATGCTCTTTTAGTAGGAAGAATGTACTCTTTTGGCTGCTGAAGCACCCAGAGCCGTTCTCTGCACTTCACCAGTGCAAGAGGGGGAGAGGCCGCTGTAATGCGCTGTAAATCCAACAGCTTTTCGAGGTGAATGGATCGGCAGAGTAATTCAGCTCGCTGAACACAACCGCTCGGCTCCGAAGAGATAATCTGAATGAATGGTTGCATACCAGCTCCTTTTATACCCGTATGTCCGGGGGAGTGGCATGCAAATTCCACTCGCCAATTCCCATTGGCCTTTTTTCAAAAAGCAGAGGTGTTTGGGGCTCCCAAGAGTGACCCCTAGTGTCACTACATCGACACAATGTCAAGTGAGTGACAGATAGGGAACCTTTGTTTTGTATTAGTATTAGTTTGTAGTTTGTATTGTATTAGTTCATTCAACTTTATTTACATGTGCATGCCCCCCCACCCAGAACTGATGTCACTTTGCTTGAATTAGTTCACATATACTATATAGTCTAGTCAAAAAAGAGTTAATAATGTTGACATATTATAAAGATTTATAATTTGTCAACATTATGAACAATTTTGAACAGCACACTATATGGTAAATGTGAACTAATTTAAGCAAAGTAAAGTCAAACCCATGGGTGGGGTCAATGAGCATTGCCACCCTGATGTGAATCATAAATGTGGCTTCAAGATTGCTGTAACAAAGAAGATGATAGCCACTGTCTACTGGTATATTAACATTGTGGAGGATGTGAGTTTAAGAGATTTAATGCCCATTGCAGTGAATATGGAACCAATGGGGAAATGAGTTCTTTGAATTAGGGTTAAAACATTTAATGTTACTTGAATTGGTGATATTTTAGTGCATTTCTGTCTTTATACGGTGGAAGGCTTTGTTTGGAAAATTTTAATAAAGCATTATATTGTTACATATTGTTTTGTTTTCTTTCCAAGGATGGAAATACATGTATTTTGACAGGAAAAGAAGTATATATAGTCTTAATATATAGTTTCAGCACTTTCAAAATTGCGATTAAATTTAAGAAATTGTGTGATTAATCACTATTAATCATTTTTATCAACTGACGGCACTGAAATTAAGCTAAAAATGTTATAATGTAAAACTGTATGTTTTTGAGCAGAAGCTATTTATTTTCTTACATCATGGTTGTTGAACCAACTAATCGTTTTTGCTTTTTTTCTTCAGTGTACTACTCTACCCTGTTAGCACGATCCTTTTTGCCACATCTGCCAGTGGAGGGTCAATTGAGAAAATATACCATTTACCAAAATTGCCATGAAACTTAGAATTATTTTATAAACAAAATGTAGCATTGTATAACTAGATAGGTAAAGTTTGTTGAGATAAACTTTGATGTTGGCTTGCCAAAGCCTTGTTAAAAATAGTTTTATAAAGTTTCAAAGTTGTAGGCCTCAACTTCCGAAATACACAAAGTCAGTCAGATAGACAAGTGGTGCATTAATGGTTGCTAGGCATTGCTAGGCTGTTGTAGTTGGTTGCTTGGGCGTTCTGTCTGGTTGCTTGGGTGTTCTGTCTGGTTGCTAGGGTGTTCTGGATGGTTGCAAGAGTGTTGATAGATATATTAGTCTATGGGATTTTTAGGATTTTCAATTGTCCGTCACGGGAAAACCGTATATCCAATCAGTTAGAAAAATCATAGCAGCCCGAGTCAGAACAGCCTGATGGTCTGTGCCAAGTTTGGTGGGTGTAGCTTGAAAGCTCTAGAGAATTACAAATCATAATTTGGGTCTTGGTTTAGTGATTTTGGAAAAACCTTAAACCAAGTCTGTAGAATTACAGTATGCTGGCTTTGTCAATCCAACATTACTATATTTTATCTTTATGACAATTACATTTTTAGATGTTTTTCCTGTCATATTTGTGACAAAGCGCAAGCCACATTTCACTCTGCATCAAAAACATGAAGACCCATCGCAATGTTGTTCCTTATTTTCATTTTGGTGACTACGTAAGGGATATTGCACATTAGTGTTTGCCACATTGAGTTTTGGGAGTTTATCCCAAATAAACTACTGATGGTAAATTTTTCATTGATGTAACAGTTCAAGACACATTTTTTGTCTCTATATGTCTTTGATTAAAATCGCTGGTGTCACTTTTATCAGCAAAGGTTGACTTTATTTGAATACCACTAATCCGCCTATAGACACTTCAAGTCTTCGAACTACAGTTTAGATTCATACTTTGTTAAATTACTCACAAAGTGGCCAGTTTGATTTTTCCCTTTTTTCAGGGCTGGTGTCACTAAGAGCCAGACACACACTTTTCGCATAGCTCCTGGTTTTTACCCTCTGTAAGGCTGGAGTGAGTGAATCATCCTTTCAGTCTGTCAAGAGGAATAATGTTAGGAAGCCACGAGCTGGCAGAAAAACCATTATGGCTCCAGCAGCTCCTTTTTTTTCCCCATCGACTGAGGCTTCCCTCCTCCAGACCACTCTCTTATTCAACTGTCTTATTAGACTTGATCTAATCTTTAACTGTAATGATAGCTGTAAGGCAGGGACAGGGATTGTGTAAGTTTTCAACTGCATTTGAAGCTAAATAACAATGTAAAAAAAGGTGTCATGTTTGTTAATAAGAAGATGCTTGCTTTTGCAAAGCAACCTAACATTTGCATTCTTCAGAAAAAGTCCCCCTGGCAGGAGCAGCCAGTTGAACTATTTGCTCTGGTCCATTATGGACAGTGGTCCGCTCTGTGAGTGCACTTGAACTTACCTTTGTGTTTTGCACAGAAACCACTCTTGTGTCTTTTCTGTTAGTGTTTTTGAATTCCCTATTAGGCAGTGCAGCGATTGGATGGAAATCAGTCAGTCTCATGAATAATGTAGAGATGTACTCTGAATCTATGATGTATAAATGGCCTTCCCTGCCAATCACAATTCAGAATGGCCAGTAATATGTCACATTCAGTGATGCTGCTTGAACTTTGTTTTTTAAGACAGAAGAATGAAATGGCTCAGAAAATCTAAATGTTATATTTAAAATAATGTCTTATATCATTGTTTTACAGTACAGAACATACTGTATCTGTTAACATATGTGTTAAAAATGTGTTTTAGGGTTTCATGACCCTTTAAATGTTTTGCCCAAGGACACCATGGCAGGGTTCCCACTGTCATGTGAAAATCTAGAGATGTCTGAATTTAACAGTTGTGTTTTCCATGCCAAAGTCATGGAAATTGATAAAATCTTAAGTCATAGAAATTTTATAGTGAATAATACATCTTTCCAGATATGCTCTGCTCTAAATAATAATAATAATAATAATTGGCTATATATTGCTAACCATAGAAATGCTGAATTACTCATTATCTAATTGGTCTGAATTTGCTATGGTTTTCTCCATTCTGATGGATCATGTGAACATTAACTGAAGATCCTGACCCATATCTGCATGATTTTATGCATTGTACTGCTGCCACACAATTGGATGATTAGATAATCACATGAATATGTAGATGTACAGGTGTACCTAATAAAGTGGTCGGTGAGTGTAGTATTCCAAATCCTTGTCTGCCAAGTCGGCTGTGGGGGGTATGGCACCCATTGAAGCTCTGCTATAGTGTAGCTGCGCACCATTTGGTAAGCATGTCCAAAAACCCCGCTCTTGCTGAGGCTGCATGAGAGGGAAATTAAATGGAAAATGGTATATTCGCATACTGTTCATTTGTGTATATATCCAATCTTTTAGAGAAGTGTGTGAAAGACAGAGGTGATTTTGTATAGTGTTGTGAGGTTCAGGTTCTCTGCTCAGTGGGCCAGATGTTTAAGCAGATTTCAAGATCTGAGAGTCAGTAACGGGGAAACATTTAACTGCCTTCCCCCATGCGGCTGTACAACCTTACCCTGTCTTTCCCATCTTTATTTACACAATGTTTATGTGTGTGCATGTGCCTTTTTCTTTTATTACTAGGAATATTTTTAATCTTCAAATCCTCCCATTGTATTCCCATGTGAGTAGAACTGTATGTCAGACTGTGTGTGTGTGTGTGTGTGTGTGTGTGTGTGTGTGTGTGTGTGTGTGTGGATCAGTTGACTGTTCCAATCTCACTGCCTTCCATTTCTCACCTTCCATTTCCTTCTGCTGCAGTAAATGTCTGTAGCATCATGGATCATTCATCAAGCGATGGCATGTTTTATTCATCCAGCCCTCTTCTTCCTTCCACTCTCTTTCTGTCTTTCACTATCAAAACACTCACCAAAGATGGCTAGACCTGGATTACCCCAGATGAATGTTTAAACGTTTAAGTGGAGAAAGCTGTTAAATCTCAGGCTCCCTTTTTTCAATATGACATCATTTGTAATTTTACTTTCCCCCATTAACATGTATTATTCAGGTTCATGTTTTTTTCTGTCATCTGTCTCTCCTCATGCATCTGTAACTTTCCTTTGTAGTGTTTCACATTTAGATCAATCATTTTACTGCCAATCCACACCTCAGCATTTTTTTTTTTACCCTCTCTCTCATTACATGAAATGTAACATTAGTATGTAAGATGAGTGAGTGGCTTTGACAATCTAATTGGCTGGCTCTACATAACTTCCGGGAGGAAGGGCAGGATTTCTTTCCCCCACCATGCCTGAAAATTATACTTACAAGGCACCAGGATGATAAAATGAGCACTTTTGAGTGAGATACCCGATTTGCCAAAGTTCACTGGTTAGTGGCATCACATCTTTGAAAGATACTCAAGGGGGAATTTTTACTTTCTGCCCATTATACCTACTGGCATGTAGGGTAGCAACGAAGGACCACCACTCCTGTCTGTTTTGGGTCAGCCTCTTAATGGCTCTCTGGGTGTAATTCAGGGCCTGTTCTGCTCCAGGTGTTCTTTGGTCTTCCTCTCTTACGTTCCCCTTCTGGTGTCCAATGAAGGGCAGTTCTTGTGATGTTGCCATGGACTTTTCTAATGACATGCCCAATCCATTTCCAAAGTCATCTTGTGGTGATAATGTTCATGTCTTCCTGATTGCACTCAGTTAGAAGCTGTTGATTAGTGATGGTATTGGGCGAGAAGATTTGTAAGATTCTTCTGAGGTTACTTGAGTTTGGAGAGGTAATTTTCTGTCATTTTTAGCACTCTACCCCATAGAGCAGAGTGGAAAGGACACAACTGGTATGATCTCATCTTGGTGTTGGTGCTATACTTTGGGAACTTCCATATGTTATTTAGCATAAAAAAAAAAATTCTAGCCTTGCTGGAGTGGTTCCTAATGTCACTGCCTGCTTTCCCATCACCATACTGCCCAGATAGGTGAGCTCTTCAGTTGTATGTAGATCTACTCCCTCAACTTGTATTGGCAAGGGGTTTGTGATGTTTAATGTCATTACATCTGTTTTCTTATAGTTGACCCTCAGGCCTTTCTGTTATGCAAAAATGTTGAGCTGGGATGTTTTTTTCCTGCATGTGCTGGTGATTATGAGAGACCAATTCTAGATTGTTCGCAAAATCTAGATCTTTCAGTGTTGGTCCACCTTATGCCTCTTGGCTGATCTTCAATTATTTGTCTAATCACCCAGTCTATGGCCATATTAAACAGCAGTGCTGACATCACACATCCTTGCCTCACTCCTGTCTTAACTTCAAAGTTGACTACTTTGCATGTGAAATTGGTGTAAGAACACCTGATGAGGTCAACCATTTTTGAATATATGCCATTTGCCATAGGCTGTCTTTTCAAAGTCCACAAAGTTGATGGAAAGTTGTCTCTGCCATTCTGCTCACTGTTATATAAGTTGCACAGTGTGAATATTTGATCTATACATTCTTTACGATAATGCCTTTTGTCCAATCATCCAGTATCATCTTACTTTCCCATATGGTTGTAAAAAGTGGTTGTAATATTTTGGATGCAACATTGGCTCTAAATAGCTCTGTACTGAGGTTGTCCTGTTTAGGGGCTTTTCCATTCTTCAGAGATTTAATGGCTGAGATTATTTCTTATTTGTCTGGTGGCTCTGCATTAATATCAAGGTCAGTCTCTGCTTCTTGTGGATCAGCTTCAGATGTTGGCGGTGGTCTGTTGAAAACACTGCTGAAATGTTCAGCCCATTTAATTTCTTGATCTACCTCTGAGGTAAGGTGGTACCTCGGCTGGCTACATCCTCTGCTTGACTGGCAAGACTGTTTGTCTGCTCATCAGCCCTTGTCCCTCTTTTTTACTGCTCAGTCAGCTTCTTTGTGCTTCTGTTTGTATCTCTCTTGTATTCTATCTGACTTTGCCTCCATAGGTTTCTTCTTTTGGGCTCTTCTTTGTTTGATGACTTGCCATGTGTCGATTGTAATCCATTCTTTTCCTTTCTATTGTTTAGTTCCTAGGCAGGATTCACTGGCTTTAGAATATGCTTCTCTGATCTGTTCCCACTTATTGTTGACTTCATCTGGGTCAGGTTGTGTGTGGTCTATGCTAGCTGCAAGAATTTGGAACCTTTTTTTCTGTTTTTTAACAAAAGCGTTCTTAACTTTTGGGTCATGTAATTTCATCACACTGAACTGTTTTTCTATGTTCTGTTTTTTGCATCTTCAGTTTCAGTCTTGCTGCAACTAGGTAATTAGGGGAATTCACGAAGAATGAATTGCACCTGGTCTGTGCTGGTTTAGATTTCGATTCACTAAAGGAATTATGCAGATCAGGCAACGGTGCAAATGCGGCCACAATATCTGTGCTGAACACAATTTGCATGTGCAATTTTGCAAGCCAATTCTTAGTGCTATATAGTAGAGCATGCAGCAGACCACCATGATCTGAAGCACTCTGGTGGGACTGAACAGCATCACCCCACTACTGCGATTCAGACACCTGAATCATTTGTTTAACATGCTGAAATTTTGCTTGACTACACCGTGGTCTGTATATATGCCATATTATTATACACTCTTAAACATAATTTGATAATAATGTGATTATTATGTGATAATTAGTAAGGAATTTCTTTAAAATTTCTTGGCCGAAACAAAAAAATCTGGACACACTGGCTAAAAACTGAAAATGATTATTTTAAATTAGACTTTGTTTGGAATAATTAAATTCAAAATTGTATTATTAGGGATGCAACAAAACCACTTTTTAACAAGCACTATATGTGTGCGTTCCTCCTTTTTTTTATGTATTTGCCTTTCGGATCTGTAATATGTATGTGTGTATATATATATATATATATATTTTTTTTTTTTTTTAATGTGTCAATAAACCGCACAGTTAAATTTTGTATTCAACTTATTGCAGGCTTTGGATTTACAGGATGCCATTATTCCAGGATGACCAGAGCAACATTTCAGATGCGATGATTGGTCCTATGATTAGTCCCATTATGAATTAATTATTCAGTCACATGACTTTTTTTATGCGCATCTTGTATTCCTAATAAATTAAATAGGAGTTTATTTGGTAAATGTGTTTCCATCATAGTTTATAAGCATTTCTTCTTATTGAATAAAAAATGTATCTTCCTCAAGCAAGCATATACGATTTTTATGTGCATTTTGATTATTTTATTCGTGTCTGTGTTTCCATCCAGCAGTTTTAATGCAATATCCCAAAATGCGCATTAAAATAAGTGGATGGAAACCAAGCTACTGAACTGTCTAATAAATTCTATTTAGCAAAAGCACTTATATAACATTTCATAGACTCCTCTACTTTTGCCTCTCATGACCCACACATGTGCACACATATCCATACAACACATGCACACACAGCACCTTGGCAGGCCGTATTGAGGGATGTGCTCCAAATACAGATCAGTGTGATTTTCTGCGGCTCTCCCAGTAAAAATACAAGTAGATCTTGTCCTCCTTTCTGGTGACCCAGAAATCAATAAAACACAGCAGTATGGGATTCTCATACTGCCAAGTGGCTTAGTGTGTGCGCGTGTGTGCGTGTGCGTGCGCGTGTGTGCGTGTGTGTGTGTGTACGTGTGTGTTTGTGTTTGTGTGGTTAGCTGCTTTGGTGTCAAAATTGTCCAGAGAATGAAATGAATCTGACAAAATCTCGCTTTGGGGATGCACAACCAACCGAGAGAACCGCAACCTTATGATTGTCAAGCAAAATTGATTCAAGAATTTGGGTGAACTTCACAAGGAATGGACTGAGGCTGGGGTCAAGGCATCAAGAGCCACCACACACAGACATGTCAAGGAATTTGGCTACAGTTGTCGTATTTCTCTTGTTAAGCCACTCCTGAACCACAGACAACGTCAGAGGCGTCTTACCTGGGCTAAGGAGAAGAAGAACTGGACTGTTGCCCAGTGTTCCAAAGTCCTCTTTTCAGATGAGAGCAAGTTTTGTATTTCATTTGGAAACCAAGGTCCTAGAGTCTGGAGGAAGGGTGGAGAAGCTCATAGCCCAAGTTGCTTGAAGTCCAGTGTTAAGTTTCCACAGTCTGTGATGATCTGGGGTGCAATGTCATCTGCTGGTGTTGGTCCATTGTGTTTTTTGAAAACCAAAGTCACTGCACCCGTTTACCAAGAAATTTTGGAGCACTTCATGCTTTCTTCTGCTGACCAGCTTTTTAAAGATGCTGATTTCATTTTCCAGCAGGATTTGGCACCTGCCCACACTGCCAAAAGCACCAAAAGTTGGTTAAATGACCATGGTGTTGGTGTGCTTGACTGGCCAGCAAACTCACCAGACCTGAACCCCATAGAGAATCTATGGGGTATTGTCAAGAGGAAAATGAGAAACAAGAGACCAAAAAATGCAGATGAGCTGAAGGCCACTGTCAAAGAAACCTGGGCTTCCATACCACCTCAGCAGTGCCACAAACTGATCACCTCCATGCCTCGCCGAATTGAGGCAGTAATTAAAGTAAAAGGAGCCCCTACCAAGTACTGAGTACATATATAGTAAATGAACATACTTTCCATACATCATAATTGGTCTTATGATGTATTCTAATTTTTTGAGATAGTGAATTGGTGGGTTTTTGTTAAATGTGAGCCAAAATCATCACAATTAAAAGAACCAGAGACTTAAACTACTTCAGTCTGTGTGCATTGAATTTATTTAATACACGAGTTTCACAATTTGAGTTGAATTACTGAAATAAATGAACTTTTCCACGACATTCTAATTTATTGAGATGCACCTGTGTGTATATATATATATATATATATATATATATATATATATATACACACACACACACTGGCGGCCAAAAGTTTGGAATAATGGACAGATTTTGCTCTTATGGAAAGAAATTTGTACTTTTATTCACCAAAGTGGCATTCAACTGATCACAATGTATAGCCAGGACATTAATAATGTGAAAAATTACTATTACATTGTGCTAAACTACTTCAAAGAGTTCTCATTAAAAAAATCCTTCATGTGCAGCAATGACAGCTTTGCAGATCCTTGGCATTCTAGCTGTCAGTTTGTCCAGATACTCGGGTGACATTTCACCCCACGCTTCCTGTAGCACTCGCCATAGATGTGGCTGTCTTGTCGGGCACTTCTCACACACCTTACAGTCTAGCTGATCCCACAAAAGCTCAATGGGGTTAAGATCCATAACACTCTTTTCCAATGATCTGTTGTCCAATGTCTGTTTCTTTGCCCACTCTAACCTTTTCTTTTTGTTTTTCTGTTTCAAAAGTGTCTTTTTCTTTGCAATTCTTCTATAAGGCCTGCACCCCTGAGTCTTCTCTTTACTGTTGTACATGAAACTGGTGTTGAGCAGGTAGAATTCAATGAAGCTGTCAGCTGAGGACATGTGAGGTGTCTGTTTCTCAAACTAGAGACTCTACTGTACGTATCCTCTTGTTTAGTTGTACATCTGGTCTTCCACATCTCTTTCTGTCCTTGTTAGAGCCAGTTGTCCTTTGTCTTTGAAGACTATAGTGTACACCTTTGTATGAAATCTTCAGTTTTTGGCAATTTCAAGCATTGTATAGCCTTCTTTCCTCAAAACAATGATTGACTGATGTGTTTCTTTTTTGCCATTTTTGACCTAATATTGACCTTAAGACATGCCAGTCTATTGCATACTGTGGCAACTCCAAAACAAACACAATGTTAAGCTTCATTTAACGAACCAGATAGCTTTCAACTGTGTTTGATTATAATGGCAAGTGATTTTCTAGTACCAAATTAGCAATTTAGCATGATTACTCAAGGATAAGCTGTTGGAGTGATGGCTGCTGGAAACGGGGCCTGTCTAGATTTGATCAAAAATTACTTTTCAAATAGTGATGGTGCTGTTTTTTTACATCAGTAATGTCCTGACTATAGTTTGTGATCAGTTGAATGCCACTTTGGTGAATTAAAGTACTAATTTCCTTCTGAAACAGCAAAATCTGTACATTATTCCAAACTTATGGCCAACAGTGTGTGTGTGTGTGTATATATATTCATAAATAAAGTAAATAGTGTTTTCTTTTATGTCCTCATTAAGCAAGGTAAACATAGAGATGTTTGTGTGTCCATCTTCCCCTCATGCTGATCCATCATTTGAAGTTTTTCACTTTTAGATAAAATCTTAGATAAACCAGTATTTGAATGAAAAAGTGAATAAGGAAAACCATTGATACTAAACAAGCATATACGTATCTATATGTGCACATGCACGCTCCCGCTCAAAAACAAACAGACAGTTTGGCTGGCTGCTCTTGTGATGGGGGAGGTACATTTATAAATTAGATTTGTCTAGCTACTTGATTATCCTCTTAAATTATTAATGGATTCTGGGGCTTCCTTGAGCTTCCATCCCCCTCAATCTCCATAGATTCTCCCTTTCATTGTTTCTCACTCTTATAGCCACAGAGGTGTTTATATGAGCTTAGTGTGTGTACAGAAACTAGAAAAGGTCAGAAGCACTGTTAAGTGAATCATACTGGGTCAGTCCTCACCTAGACATGCATATCATTCTTGGCAGTACTTGACTCAACTTTTAATTTGAAGTGATTGATTTGGCTTCACCATGTACAATTAATGACGTCCTAAAATACATGATGTAGTGACATACCATAAGGGTTTACCGCCAATTTTTATAAACAGTATTTAAATACAGTTAACCCCAGTTTTATAAATGGATCTAAGAATTTTTGCATTGCTTAAAAACATGTTTGTATATTATAAGCTGACCCAGAACTCTATATATGAACACTGTGATGTTCATCTCAAAGTTCTGTTTGATTTCCAGCACCAACTGAAATTTTAGTGTATTTTTCTATTGCATTATTTGATTAAAAATATAAATATGTTTTTAGACAATTTGGTACATTATGCCATGTCCAACATAGTGTGTATGGTATAGTATGAACTAAGTTCATACATATCCCTGAATACTGTAAATGGAAAAGCACATCATGTTAACTATCATTTTGTTTCTCAAAATAGGTCTGGGTGAGATATATACATTTTCACTACATAATCGCAGTGATTTTGCCAATGATTTAAAATTAAGCAATATTGTGAATATCACAATGATTTTAATGTGCTTTTTAGTTGGCCATTAAGTTTCATTGAGAGCGCATCAGTAAACTAGTTTCACAATCCTTCATGCACAATTAATTAAAATAATATCAAAATGGCGATATGGTAACGTGATTCGTAAATTGCAAAACGTGTTGATTAAAGACAGATAAACATGGTCTCTGTGCGCTTCAGAAAGAATAAGCAGGCCTCATGGGCTTGTCTTTTTAGAGCAGATTACATGCATTGTGAAAAAAAGTTCTGCAGATTCAAGTTATACAAATCTACAAATTATCACAGTATAACAGAAAAGGAGGAGATGACATCACTGTAAACTGTCAAACACACACTGATGCTGCATTTAAAAAAAAAAGCTCCAGGGGCCGGATTCACAAAACTTTAAGAAAATTCTTCTTAACTACCATATTACAGCATCAGAAAAAATGTTTTACGAATATTTTTTTTATTTCTGAAAACTTAAGAAATGGGCTGTTTATGTATAAATGTGATTTTAGACCAAAACACGTTTTTAAATTGAAAATAAAAATAAAACACTTTCAAACCATGTCAATGTTATCACAACATAACATTTTTTTGTTTTGTTTCGAAGCTTCTTAATGTGGATACCAACCAAGTTAGACAATTCAAACAGATGCGCTGGATATCTCTCTCTCTCTCTCTCTCTCTCTCTCTCTCTCTCTGTGATCTTTAGTCCATAATAACATAATTATATCATTAGAAAGCTGAGACTGTCCTCTGCCGCCCTTTCCCATGCCTACCTCTTTCTGATGAGAAATAAAGTAATTGTCAAGCTTCCCAAGGAGTACTTTTTGCCTTGCACTAATTTCCTCAATGAAAACCTGCAGCTTTTGTCTACTAAAGATTTTTTTTTCTCCATGTCTAATTAAAAGTTGTCAAATGGTTACAAGCAAGTAAATTAATGTCGTAAATTAATGCAGGTTAATGTCGTTAAACTAACACATCTCACTCACTTTACATTTAAAAAAGATTGCAATGTGTTTGCTGCTTTAAAAAAGGTTAGAAGATACATTTATCATTACGATTTACCACTGTTGAAGTATTTAATTTGCTGTATTAGACAAGGCAACCTCATGAACAGGCTATTTTAATCATACAGTGTCAAAGCCTGTCATTTTATTCTTTGGAAAAAATTTCTTAAAATATTTGAGAACTTATTTTCAAGAATTGCACATGAATTACAACATTCTTACAAGCTTCTTATAATTTATCTTAAGAACTTTTTGATAAAAAATTAAAATCTTGACTGGGTCCCACAGTAATAATTTAGTATTATGCAATATTCAGCTGGTTCCAGAAAATAATAAAGTAGTTTTTGCACACAAAACAAAATTGTTAAAAATATATGAAGGAAAATAATGCTTTTATTAGTAAAAATTATTTGAAGGTAAATAATGCTTTTTATTAAGCTATTTTGTGTCTTTGTACAAAAAATATAAATAGAAAAGTGCATATTAATGAAAATAATTAAATCTCATTCTCCCTTGTGTTCATTTAGTGAATAAATGTGAGAAACATGCCTTCATTATTTTTAAATAGATTTTTATTCAGTGCCTTGCATTTTAAATATTTAATCTATTGAAATCTGATTTAAAAAAAATCATGAGCAATTTCAGAACAAATACATCTGGCACCAACAATCATGCCACAGTCCAAATCACTGAGATCACATTTTTTCCCCATTCTGATAGTTGATGTGAACATTAACTGAAGCTCCTGACCCATATCTGCATGATTTTATGCACTGCACTGCTGCCACATGATTGGCTGATTAGATAATCACATGGATGATTGTTGGTGCCAGACGGGCTGGTTTGAGTATTTCTGTAACTGCTGATCTCCTGGGATTTTCACCCACAACAGTTTCTAGAATTTACTCCGATTTATGCCAAAAACAAAAAACATACAGTGAGGGGCAGTTCTGCAGACGGAAATGCCTTGTTGATGAGAGAGGTCAACAGAGAATGGCCAGACTGATTCGAACTGGCAAAGTCTACGGTAACCTGGATAACCGATTTGTACAATTGTGGTGAGAAGAATGCTGTTTTCCCCAGAGCTCCTTGAGGCACCCTTTCTTTCACTTTAGTTTGATCTTTTTTTTTTATTCTCAGTTGGGATATGGGGTGGAGTGTGGTGCATATCAGGAAACGTCTCTTGTCATCGGCCTGACCACAAGCTCAGCTTGTAAAACACTGGTTACATCAGACATTGTTAGTGTTAGTTTGTCTTGACTAACTGAATATGGTTTCAGGATTCTAGTCTGGAAACCGCTTCTTGTGGTGATTTTGGTTTTCAAGACCTTTGATGTCTTGTGAAGTTCTTTCTTGGTTTGTCAAAGACAAAAACTGACTCTTGTTTCAGTAGAACATATGTGTAATTGTGTTTATTGACAATGCTACTAAAAATTTAGCAAAAAGTGCTTTAAAGTAATATTATGGTGCCATGTAAATTCAATGGTATATAAATATGGAAACCATTCAGAGTACCATGATATTACATCTCTGACACCATCACCATACCATGACCTCCACAATACTTTTATTGCACGTAAGGGAAGTGTTCCCAAGAAGAGCAGAAATATACAATGGTGAAAAATTCAAAGTAATGCTGTGTATACAAAGCAATATAAAGTCCTAATGGAGATATTTGAGGTCCTATTACAGTTGTGTTCAGCACAAAAACTGTTCTTTTGAGCCATGGTGGGCCAAATGTCACTTTATTGCATACTGTTTTATATGCTTCAGTAGTCTCCCATGGCAGAACAACAACACTAACCAACACTATAGGGGCTTACAGACCTTCAGTTGGCAACATAATGTTCTTTGTTGTGAGATGTTTTATTTGGTGATTAGATATGACCTGGGCTCCCACTCACAGTCTCTTCTGCTGTGATTTGAGCTGAAGCACAGTGTCCTTTTGTATTAATGTCCGGGAAAGAACTTTGCTTTATTTTCTTTTACTTGTAGGTTTTTCCAGCTCTGTGACTCATTCGCTTTCTCAAACAGTTTCAGAAGTCAAGATTTCCACAGAATAACATCAAAAGGATCTTTATCTTGAATGAGACCTCATATGACACGGGTTGTATATGGATGGTGATAAGGGAAGTTCTCGGCAGTCTGGAATTGTATCTTAAGTGTTGTGTCAATACTTCACCTCTCTTGCAGGAGCTGGCAGATTTGCGGCACATTCACTCCAAGGTTAAGAAGCAGTACCAGGAGAAGATGGCCGAGCTAACACATGCTAACAGGCGTATTGAGCAGCATGAGACAGAAGTTAAGAAGCTCAGACTGAGGGTGGAGGAGCTAAAGAAAGAGCTGGGCCAAGCTGAAGATGAGGTAAGATAAAAAACCCAAGTGAACTGCAGCATTCACTCTAATATGACTTTGTCATTAAACACAATATTGCTTGAGATGTACTCTGTGGTTTATTTTGTGAAGTTCTGTCATCATTTACTCAACCCCATGGTGTTCCTTCCCTGTATGATTTTCTTTTATCCATGAAAAACCAAAGGAAAAGTTTATCTGAGTGTCAAAGCTGCTCTTTTTAGTGGAAGGGGACCAGGGGTGTCCAAGCCACAAAATGGACAAAACAATCACCATAAAAGCATCATACAGTAAAATTGCCAATATGACTTGCACAATACATTTCTTCTGAAGCTATATGGTACATTTTTGTGAGAAATAGGCTCAAATTTAATTTGTATATTGAGCAGACTGGACATTCTGCTATAAATAACTCCTTTTGTGTTCCACGGAAGAAAGTCAAACAGGTTTGGAACAACATGAGGGTGAGTAAATGATGACAGAATTCTCACTTTTTGGGGTGCAGTATTACTAAAATCAAATTAAATAATGCATGTGTTTCAGTTGGATGAGGCTCATAACCAGACCAGAAAGCTACAGAGATCCCTGGATGAGCAGGTGGAGCAATCAGAGAACCTTCAAGTTCAGCTGGAGCACCTTCAATCCAGGTAACCACGAAGATATGTGCACACACTGGGCCCATTTGCACCTTGCATTAACATGTGTTTTCGGTGATCGGATCGCTATCGGATAGCACTTGACCACATTGTGATCGATCACTGAAACCACATTAAGACATGGTCAGGGATGGATTCTGTCCACATTCAAAGAAGGTGTAAAAGCAAATGCGTTTTCGTTATCCAGATTCAACTACTCAAGTAATTAATGATGTGATGAGGTTACGCTATCGTCATCTGGTGTTAAAGTGCTGTGTTCCGGCTTCTTGCCTTTTTCTGTTTATTGTGAGGAACACAAAAGACACTGCATTCCGTCTTGCAGTTTTGTTACCTGAACAATGAACATTTTGCCATGAATTATTCCATTGTAATACAAATGGAATATCTCATCTCTCTCCTCAATTCCCCACTCCCTCACGTCTCTCTCCTGTTTTCTAAGTGGCTTGCGTGGCACCAGGCAGACTTAACTTCCGCGTTTCAGATGAGAACCATATTTAGCACTTACGGCCACCAAAAATTTTCAATGAAGGAAAAAAACCCACTTAAAGTGATGGAAAGTGTTTAAATTATCCATCATTGTTTTAAAATTCACTAAAAGACACAGAATTTTCAGTAACCACAGCCTCTGACTAATATGTAAGTAGCATTTTTCATTATGCGTGGGTAACTTTGATCGGATCTCTATCAATTGACATTGGAGATGCATTTGACTGCAAGTTGCAAATGCAATCCAGCTAAAGAATATCCAGATACTATCCGTACCATTCTATATACCCTCACCATTTTAAACAGCACTGTGGCAGCAGTGGAGTCATTCAGGTTCCTGGGCACTGCCATCTCACAGGACCTGAAGTGGGAGACCCACATTGACTCCATTGCGAAAAAGGCACAGCAGAGGTTGTACTTCCTTCGCCAGTTGAGGAAGTTCAACCTGACACAGGCGCTGCTGATACAGTTCTACTCAGCAGTCATTGAGTCTGTCCTCTGCACTTCAATATCTGTCTGATTTGGTTCAGCTATGAAATCGGATATCAGAAGACTACAAAGGAAAGTTTGGACTGCTGAGAGGATTATTGGTTGCCCCCTGCCCTACCTTCAAGAACTATACACTTCCAGAGTGAGGAAAAAGGCTGGAAAAATCACTCTGGACCCCACTCACCCTGCCCATTACCTTTTTGAACTGTTGCCTTCTGGCCGACGCTTCAGAGCTCTGAGCACCAGAACCGTCAGGCACAGGAACAGTTTTTTCCCTCAGGCTATCCTGCTCATGAACAGTTAAAACTGCCCCATTGAGCAAAAATGAATGTGCAATACACAGCTTAGTCTTTTTATATTATCCAACACATCCTATCTCTTCTGCCATTACATTCCCTTGCACTGTATATAACCGATTTGTATTAGATTTGCACTACGTGTGTGTGTGTGTGTGTATGTATGTATATATATATGTGTGTGTGTGTGTGTGTGTGTGTGTGTGTGTGTGTGTGTGTGTGTGTGTGTGTATGTATGTATGTGTATGTATGTATGTATATGTATATATTAGGGGTGTAACGGTACACAGAAGTCACGGTTCGGTATGTACCTCGGTTTTGGGGTCACGGTTCGATACGAGTTCGGTACAACAGGAAAAAGCAACAAATCCCAAATGCTAGGTTTCTTTTCATTTATTTTGAACAGACAGTAGTGCAAATTTCAGTTTGTTCCACCTAGCGGCATTTAGTACCCCCTGAGGTAGTTGGTACAGTACAGCCTCCTTTAGTGTATTAAGCACTAAGCAGTTAACAGAATGCACTCTTGCATAGGCCATATTTTTTTATAGGGCTGATAAAAAACAAAAGGTATTTGGTCACAATCAGCTACAAAACTGAAAAGTATCTCTTTAAAAGTACAAAATAAATAGAATAATGAAAAATAAAACTTGTGCATTAGGAGAAGCCATTCTTGGGCTGTGTCTGGTTTGGAAGGATGCATCCTCCGGAGGTTGCATTTGTCGGCCGCATACGTCATTGAGGCTGTCTCGTTTTAGAAAAGTGAGTAGGACACTTCGAATGCAGCCTTCGAATGCGAACTTCTTTCACGGGAATTCGGAGGATGCATGAGGTCCCACTCATAACCCACAATTCTTTGCTTCAACGGAAATGTAAAAAAAAAAATGATGCCAATTTGCCAAAAGTAATGTTAATTCCCAAGTTGAAGTACCTCAGTCGATGGATGCAGAGTATATAATATGTATAATTATATTAATATATAATTAAAATAAAGTATTAGACTAAAATTACACCTGTAAAATCTATTTTCTTTTCTCTTTACATCATTATAACTCTCTTAAAATTTACCTCATACATTCCCTTCTAAAGAGACTTTGTTCCCTTCTCACTCAAAATGCTCGCGCTTGTTAAAGAGTGGGTGCTGTCATAGCAACCATGATACGTTACGTTTACATTTGTCCTACGAAGGCCATCTCGTTTAAACGAGGCTTGTTTAAAGGAGGACACTCGGTATACTGCAGCCTTCAAAGGACGTGTCCTACCTAGCATGCAGCCTTCCAAACGAGAGACAGCCTTGTTTTGGGTTGGTGCATAGATGGTCTCTTCTTCTTCTGCTCTTTTTCCTGTTGTGGCGGTTAGCAATCAGCGTTGCATTACCGCGCGCACCCCCTTCTGGATTGGAGTGTGTATCACCTGTGACTGACTCGGGACGAATACATGTACCGTTTCCCCCCTTGTATATATATGTGTGTGTATATATATATATATATATATATATATATATATATGTACACACACACACACACACACACACACACGTATGTGTGTGTGTGGGTATTGTCTATTGTGTATTCTATATATACTTTATTTTTTTATTCAATTTGTAATTATTTTTTTAAAAGTCTTGTTGCTGTTTTGTTTTGTTGTGTACTGGAAGCTCCTGTCACCAAGACAAATTCCTTGTATGTGTAAGCATACTTGGCAATAAAGTTTATTCTGATTCTGATCCTGATGTGCAACGCATTTTTAATGCAAGGTGTAAAAAGGGCCTCTGACTCAACAATCTCTCTGAACTTGGTAAACTGTGTTCTACATTTGTGAATAATGTGTTGAGTTCAGTTTTTATTTGATCTGAAATGAATATAGGATAAGCTTCCCTGTTACACCACATCATGATGACAGGTTTACTGTGTAAACTGTCAACAATTCATTCTGTTTATTCTCTCTTTCAGCTCTCTCTCTCTCTCTCTCTCTCTCTCTCTCTCTCTCTCTCTGTCATTTTTCTGCCTGCATTCAGGCTAGCACCTACTTGCAGCCAATCCTGAGCTGCCTGGCTGTGGGTTACCATAGTAACAGGGAGACTTGAAGCAGTGTTGTGGTATCGGGCCCCCCGCAGCTGGAAAAAACAGTGACAGGCGTGTTGACATGGCATTGCTTGTAGGGACTTTGATGAAAAGCTTCTAATGATTAAGACATTCACACAGTTAAATTCCTCCACTGCACACCTGTCTTATTACATATGAATACATTTTAAGACATGAGCCATTGATCTACAATGTGCAGTCTTGCTGATTAGCTTCTATACATTGGATTGGTGCAAAGTTGTCTTTGTCATATGGGTTTAGGAAGAGATTTCAGTTGAATTCAATCCAGATTGTAGATGATAATGATCTGACTGATGTGTGATGTAGTGACTGTACTGTAAACTAAATGTTTAAATTTTCTAATGTAAACGTGAGTGATGCTTACTGTGCAAAACTCACTGCCATGATGCTATAGGGTGTTGTGAGTCATTGCCAGGCTATGCTGCTTTTAAGGTGTTCTGAGTCGTTGCTGCAGTGCTCTTGGTGGTTGTCTACTGGTCCAGGTCAAAATCCCCACACACAAGCTTCTGATATTCTGGCCTTTTTGTCTGTTTATTGTCCACCAGACAAAAATAGTAAGTCCAATTGCATATAAAAGTAATGTTTTGAGATATCACCAATAGTTAGGCTTGGGATTGATGCCTTTATCATGCATCAATAATCAGAAAATTTTACAGATGATTATCGATATACTGTATATATGCATTTTTTCAGGTATAAATAGGGCTGCTCATTGCAAAAAAGTCTGTCTCTTTTGACAGATTTCTTAACACAAATTTGGTAAAGTGTGAGTGGCAGGGTAAATTAAAGGGGATTGCACACTGGACACGTCTTGCGGAGGACATGGCGCATTCTAAAATTCGAAACAATTATTTTCTACGAAGGTGCGCACACAATGCTGCCGCACACCGTCTCCAGAGGCTGCTCAAAATTCTGCAGCCCCACGGAGCATAACTCGCATAATTTTTTTTTATTAAATTCGACCCAAATCATTATCATAGGAACAAAGATTATTTACTCTAGCTCTCCCCCTTTAATTTACCCTGCTGCTCACACTTTACTAAAGTTGTGTTGAGAAATATGTCTGAAAAGATTAAGAATATTGCATAACGAGCAGCCCTATATCGATAATCATCGGGAAAATATTCTGATTATCGATGCGTGAAAAAGGCATAGATCCCAAGCTTATTATTTACTCTAGCCATCACTGGATGATATATTGTGTATATGTATCTTTCATATACTGAAGCCTACACAATGTATTTTCAGTTACAAGTATGTCTTGCTGTGGTTTGACAGCTTGAATTATATCTATACATCAGCATAGATCGAACATCACCATGAAAGAGAATAAATTGAATAAAAGATGTGAGTACAAACAGACCATCCCTCTGAGAGGTGGGCCAGGGTTCAGTGTTATCGCAGCGATAGAGGAAGGGAGGAGCAGTGTAGTGGTGGATAGGGCAACAGATGGAGCTGAGTGCTTGTCCATGTTGTCATGGAGACAGAGGATGGTCTAGTAGAGGCTGATTTGGAGTAAGGGTTGTCAAGGTGACTGGAGAAGACTGAAAATGACAGTAGTTATTTTAACCAAAATTACAATTTTGGTCATCATGTACTCGCTCTGATTCGTCTTTCCAAACCTGTATGACTTTCTTCCTTCCTTGGACACAAAGGGTGATGTTAGGGATGCTTTCACTTTCATTGTATGGCAAAAATATGCAATGAAAGTGAATGGTGACTGAGACTAACATTATGCCATATATCTCATTTTGTGTTCCATATAAGAAAATAATTTGGGTATATACGGGATTAGAAAAACATGAGGGTGAGTAAATTATTACAGAATCTTTATTTTAGGGTGAACTATCCCTTTAAGGAACTGATGGAGCTTCATTTATTGCCAGGACATTTAAATTAGCATATTTTCTAAGCTGAGTGTGATTCTGCCCGCTTCATACCCTGCAGTAAAAAACACAAACAGAAACATCTACACTGTACACAATGGACAAACAGAAGAGAATCAGATCTTATGATTGAGGTCTGCTTTTCTTGCAGGGATACTCGCCTGGCTTCCTGTTTGCAGCAGCTCTGTCTGTCTGTTAGTCTCACAGCACGAGACCGCATCTCAGCTCAGCCCACCGGCAGCACCATTTGGCACCCCCACTGTGCCTATTTGCTGCTTTCTTCAGTGCAAAGCTGTGAACTCAGTCTCTCATCTCTTGTTTTACCCTTAGCAGTTTGTTGCTTGTTGTCTGACTCCCTGCCTTCCCACCTTCCCCCTTTCTCGCTCTTTCTCTTTCCCCTCCTCCCTCTCACCTTCATTACTGTCCTCACTGCTACTGTCTCTCGCTCCTCACACATTTTCCTCCCTAAACTATTTCTCTCTCCTTTTTTGTCTTTATCTTTAATCTCTCTATATTTTACATGACAAAAATCTGTTTCTTAATCAAGGCTTTAGAAAAAAATCATTATTTTATTTACAAATTTTTGCCATGTATTCTCTCTCGTCTCTCACTTTCCCTTAGCCTATACAGAGAGTAGATTAACTGTGTGTGCTTCAGTCTATAATCGTAAACCTGGTGTGTAAGTCAATACATGAGTGCAGGCAGTGCTCCAAAGCCCTGCAGTTGATTGAGTAGTGTGCCAGGTCTGGATCCATCATCACATTGACTGGCACAAATGATCAGGCACACAATTACATGCACACACTCAGTCGTGGGACACATGCACCTACATTGCACTCTTTTTTTCCATACTTCAGACCCCAAGGCCCTTTTAATAGCTAAAAAAACTTTAAAATACTGCATAATGACGTATCAGATTGATACTTCATGATAACTGATTATTAAAAAAAAAGTTTTGTAACTTGATATGATTCAAATGTCCTCCATGAAAAATTGACCCTAAACATGAACCATATAAATAAAAAAAATAAAAAATGCTAAAACTAGAAAGTACACTCGACTGTTGCCAGTTGTCCATTTTGATTTGTTTTATGATATTTTTCTACGGTGTTTTTGCTGGTGCCAAATTGACTCCAAACAGAAACATTACTACCCTGGATAACAATCACCTTTCTGAAAGAGCATTCCAACTTTGATACAAAGGGTCACAGCTTCAATTATATATGCATACATGATTTTGATTAGATCAGAGGAATTTATTAAAATAAATTTAAAGGAAAATTTTACTTGTCTGCCACAATTATGTATTTTAATTATCTGAATTATTATATGTATTATAATATTTATAATTATTTAAATATATTTGTTTATAATCATTTAATCATATATTAAATATTTTTATTTGGGGGCCTTTCTCTGCAAATATTGATATTTGCGATTACAGTAATTGCAATTGGTTTGATTTATAAGCTGCATGTATTTAATTAGATTAAAAAATTAAATAAAATGTTTTAATTCATTGACAGCCATGTTATTACACACAGCATTGGGCTCTTCAGTCTCAAAAGAACAAGTCAATCTTAAAAGAACATGAGGTTTTTATCAGTTTCCAGACATTTAAAGACAAGAACTTAATGCACACCTCCACTGAGTGACAGGCAACTTATCAGCTTTCAACATCAGAGTGTATTAAAAGAAGAGGGAGTGAATTAATTTTTCTGCATAATTTTGTACTTGTGTATGGGGGTGGGGGTGGGGGGGGATATTAATAAATATATCCTTTGTTTCATAATGAAAATGTCTTTGGAGTAGAATAGGATTATCATGTATGTGACATGTTGTGATTTCATGGTTGCTCATTCAGCCGCGTCTGACTGACATGTTCTTTATTGTACATGTCACAGTGCCAGTAGCGTTTGGCTGAAACAATTACATAGCTGCTTTCCCATTGGTCAAACTGGTTTTCCATTGGTTTGGTAGTGCAGAAGTCAATTCCATACCCGGGATGTCCAATAGCAAACTTTTATGGTGTTCTCCTCTGGAAGGATGGTGCACACAGTCACCCATCATTGGAATTCTATATCAAAACTGGACAGATAATACACAGCTTCAGTAGTAGTCTAATTTTACTGTTTATATCCATAATTTTGCAACAGAATTGTTTCACTGCACATTTTGTGCATTTTAAAAAATAATAATAAATTATTGTAGAATATTATTCCAAGCTACTTGCTTATTCTTTTTCCAAGAATTCAGTTTTAAATTAGGCTCTTTATTTATTTATTTATTTATTTATTTATTTTTACCTGTGTCTGGAGGGTTACACAATGTTTTATTGACTTTCACAACTTCTATTGCTGAATTTAAGCCCCAGACAAAATATCAGAATTACATGTTCATCTTAGTAGAGGTGAATTCAAGTTATTGTTTTGTGTGAATTGCATTTTTTATGTATTTGAATAACTTAATGGTAGGACAAAAATAAGTGTTGCATCATTGACCCTTGTACTTTTTCGGAGAGAAAAAAAAATGAAAGCACCTAAATATACACTTTCCCTTAAACGTTCAAACTTTTGGACACTAAAGGTCATTAAAACTCATTTTTTTACCACTCCACAGGTTTAATATTAGCAAACTATAGTTTTGGCAAGTTGTTTAGGACATCTACTTTGTGCATGACATGAATAATTTTTCCAACAATTGTTTACTGACAAATTGTTTCACTTTTAATTGACTATATCACAATTCCAGTGTGTCAGAAGTTTACATACACTAAGCTAACTGTGCCTTTAAACAGCTTGTTAAATTCCAGAAAATGATGTCAAGCCTTTAGACAATTAGCCAATTAGCTTCTGATAGGAGGTGTACTGAACTGGAGGTGTACTTGTGGATGTATTTTAAGGCCTACCTTCATACTCAGTGCCTCTTTGCTCGACATCATGGGAAAATCAAAAGAAATCAGCAAAAGACCTCAGAAAAAAATTGTGGAGCTCCACAAGTCTGGTTCATCCTTGAGAGCAATTTCCAAAGGCCTGAAGGTACCACGTTCATCTGTACAAACAATAATATGCAAGTATATACACCATTGGACCACACAGCTTTCAGACCGCTCAGGAAGGAGATGCACTCTGAATGTAGTTTGGCGCAAAAAGTGCAAATCAATCCCAGAACAACAGCAAAGGACCTTGTGAAGATGCTGGAGGAAACAGGTCGACAAATATCTATATCCACAGTAAAATGAGTCCTGTATCGACATAACCTGAAAGGCTGCTCAGCAAGGAAGAAGCCACTGCTCCAAAACCGGCATAAAAAGCCAGACTACAGTTTGCAAGTGCACATGGGGACAAAGATCTTACTTGTTGGAGGAATGTCCACTGGTCTAATGAAACAAAAATGTAACTGTTTGGCCATAATGACCATCGTTATGTTTGGACGCTTGCAAGCTGAAGAACACCATCCCAACCATGAAGCATGGGGGTGGCAGTATCATTTTGTGGGGGTGCTTTACTGCAGGAGGGACATGTGCACTTCACAAAATAGATGGCATCATGAGGAGGGAAAATTATGTGGATATATTGAAGCAACATCTAAAGACATCAGCCAGGAAGTTAAAGCTCGGTCACAAATGGGTCTTCCAAATGGACAGTGACCCCAAGCATACCTCCAGAGTTGTGGCAAAATAGCTTAAGGACAACAAAGTCAAGGTATTGGAGTGGCTATCACAAAGCCCTGACCTCAATCCAATAGAAAATTTGTGGGCAGAACTGAAAAAGCATGTGTGAGCAAGGAGGCCTACAAACCTGACTCAGTTGCACCAGTTCTGTCTGGAGGAATGGGACAAAATTTCAGCAACTTATTGTGAGAAGCATGTGGAAGGCTACACAAAACATTTGACCCAAGTTAAACAATTTAAAGGCAATGATACCAAATACTAACAAAGTGCACATAAACTTCTGACCCACTGGGAATGTGATGAAAGAAATAAAAGCTGAAATAAATCATTCTCTTTACTATTATTCTGAAATTTCACATTCTTAAAATAAAGTAGTGACTTCTATGGCCAGGAAATGTTTAAAGACATTGTCATGTCACAAGGCAATTAATTGCTTAAAATTACATTTACAAATACAGGGTCTAATAGTGACAGCAATGGAGAGGAACAATTGTAGAAATTTGTGTGAGATGATTACAAATTGATTGTGTTTTCCATTATGTGACTGTCAGATGGGGCAGTGGTGGCTCAGCGGTTAAGGCTCTGGGTTACTGATCAGAAGGTCGGGGGTTCAAGCCCCAGCACCGCCAAGATGCCACTGTTGGGTCCTTGAGCAAGGCCCTTGACCCTACCTGCTCCAGGGGCGCCGTATCATGGCTGACCCTGCACTCTGACCCCAGCCTAGCTGGGATATGTGAAAAAGAAGAATTTCACTGTATATGTGCAAATGTATAATGTGTGATAAATAAAAGAAAATTAATTAAATTAATTATTAATTATTATAGATACTCTCATGTGATAATAATCAGTGTAAAAACATAGATTTGTTCTATTGACTTTCCCACTAATCAGTCATACTGAGCAATTTTTGCACTTGCAGATAGAGAGAACAAATCTGTTTAAATATTAGATTTAGAACTCTTTGCCAAAGTGTTTATCTTATGTGTGCAGTATTGACCTTAGTGAGATTAACTTCCATAATTTCTTTACCTGTCAGCATATACTTTTCATTTTGCAAGTGGTTCAGTGCCAGTGGTGCAGTCAGTTTGATTCTAAGCACTTCTGTTTTTGGAATTTCTCAGAACTGACTTACATTTACATTTTTACATTTACTTTTATGCATTTGGCAGATGCTTTTATCCAAAGCGACAGTGCATTTAAGGTATGCATTTTATCAGTTTGTGTGTTCCCTAGGAATCGAACCCATGATCTTGGTGTTGCTAGTGCCATCCTCTACCAGTTGAGCTACAGGAATGTTGACTTCACATTTGTGAACCATTTTTGCAGTTTCTTTTATCCAGCTTTTCTGAAGGTGATTTTTAGTGAATGAATGACATTCACACAGGTGTCCTAGCAGAGTAACCACATGTGTAGTTTATCACAAGCTATGGACATGTTCAACTCATTTTCACAACCAGAATGTGTCAGTACTTTTTGTCTTAATTTTGAACAGTGTATCTATTGCTTTATAACTTAAAACCCAAACTTCTGTTGATCTTGAAAGGCCTGCATGTGCCATCTTTATTTAAAATGATTTCCACTTGGTTTGATAATTTGTAAAATGCAGTGATATTCATACATCCTAAGTGTGTCTCTTTTTCTTCCTTTTTTTTTTTTTTTTTTAATCCCCTTCTCTCCCTATTTGATATGCCCAATTCCCACTACTTAGTAGGTCCTCGTGGTAGCGCAGTTACTCAACTCAATCCGGGTGGTGGAGGATAAGTCTCAGTTGCCTCCACTTCTGAGACCGCCAATCCGCGCATCTTATCACGTGGTTTGTTGTGCATGACACCGCGGAGACTCCGCATGTGGAGCCTCATGCTATTCTCCGCGATCCATGCACAACTTACCACACCAACTTTGCCCCATTGAGAGCGAGAACCACTAATCGTGACCACAAGGAGGTTACCCCATGTGACTGTACCCTCCCTAGCATCTGGACCAATTTGGTGGCTTAGGAGAAATGGCTGGAGTTACTCAGCATGCCCTGGATTCGAACTCGTGACTCCAGGGGTGGTATTCAGCATCAATACTCGCTGAGCTAACTAGGCCCCCCATCCTAAGTGTATCTTAAGCATCCAAATACTTTTTGAGGCTACTGTAATTATTAAGCCACGCTTGATTTCACATTCTCTCTCATTTTTCTCTGTTTGTTTCTCTGTTGGAAAGACTAAGGCGTCAGCAGAATCCTGGCCTTTTTGGTAAAATGAGGACATCAACTTCGGCACGTTTTGGGCCTGAAGATGCAGATGGAGCCCCTAGTGACCTTGATGATGATGAGGAAGAAGAACTGCAGCTTCAGATCCCCTAAACTATTCATTTCACACCTGGGAATGTATGAAAGACTAGCGGATCGCATCCTAGCATTTCAACTTCCACTTCATTTCATCTCTCAGCTGGAACCAGAAGAGGATAAAGACTTTGAAAAAAAACTGACTACCAAAACTGTCTATCTCCATGCTCCTCAGCAAACAGATAAACACATAAATGTATGTGCCAGAGCCTAAAAAGTGATTTTCTTTTTTTTTTTTTTTTTTTTTTTTTTTACGTTTTCTTGTGTCCGCACAAATGTTGTGTCTGTTATAGTCCAAGATGGCACATGGATTATAGATATATAGGTATACATGGATATACACAGTACAGGTTCATAGACCATTCATTGTGAATTTGCTCTCGTCATTACAAAATTTAATGATTTCTCATACCAAATTGCGTTTTATGCTATTTATTAATGACTATAAGTTTGGGGATGTCATGACCCTGGGATTTAAGCACTAAAAGTCCCATTTGAATTCAAGTGACTCCTAGAAACCTAGTGTAAAAGCAATAAGCACAAGCATGCTTTGGCATACAGAGTTCAAGCCTAAAACAAGCCCATTGAAACATCTGTTCACATCTCATTACATTCCCATCTGATGTCTGACCTCAGTTGACCTCTGTAAGTACTGATGCATATTTAAGCATCCATACTTCTGTATCTCTCCTACATGTATGAATCCCTTTCCGCTTTTTATTTTCCATCTCCTTGAATATAATTTTGTCTTTTCAACTGTTTATTTTCACTTTTCCATATTTCCTCTTCCCATTCATTTGATTTCTCATTTAATCTTTTGTCAGCTCTCCCACACAGCCCCATCCGTTAACACTAACTCTCACACCAATATTCAAAACAACCCATTCAAAACTTGATTATGTTTCCCATGTCAGGGGAACATTTCATTTGTGCTGTGTTGTTACTGAAGAGCAAGCAAGTGCTGTTGTTTAGCAGTAGTCCTGCTTATTTGTCCCAGATCTTTTCTTAGTGTCCACAAAAAAAAAATGTTTGTGTCTTTGCAGTGGAGGAATGGTGTTATTTTATATAGGCAATAGGGTATTTTTTGTATTTGTGTTTGTATTTTACTGTAATAAATGTTATGTGTATATGTACTGTATATATTGGCTGTGTGACTGTGTGTTAATGCAGAGTTTAAGGCTACACTTACCTAAAATCTCACAGATCATTGCACCATGCAAGGGACGCTGTGCCTCTCTTGACATCTTAAAGGGATAGTTCACACAAAAATGAAAATTCTCTCATCATTTACTCACCTTCATGCCATCCCAGATTTGTATTACTTACTTTCTTCTGCAGAACACAAATTAAGATTTTTAGAAGAATATCTCAGCTCTGTAGGTCCATTGCAAAGGCACCATAAAAGTAATCCATAAAACTCGAGTGGTTTAATCTATGTCTTCTAGAAAGATGTAATCTCTCTGGATGAGAAACAGATCAATATTTAAATCCTTTTTTACTATCAATCTCCACTTCCACAGAATGTGAAAGTGTAGATTGATGGTAAAAAGGACTTAAATATTGATCTGTTTTTCACCCACACCTATCATATTGCTTCTGAAGACATAGGGTTTTTCTCAAATTTTAAGAACGCAGAGAACGGACCTGTGTTACTGTATTAAAATGATGCCCCAAAAAACAACAAATGTTGACTGAGTATAACGACTCTCACGAGCCATCAGACTTTCACAATCTTACATCAGAAACTCTTGAGGAAAACTAAATGATAATTGTCCTTCATCTGCCACCATAGTACCGAGTTCTTGCCCACAAGTCACCATCTGATGCATCCTCGATTTTAAGAACACATCTTTGTAGTTTCCTGTGTTCTCTGTACTTGCGTTCTTGAGGATTGGAATCAAGCATTGGCAGTGTATTATGACGTAGAACAAGTCCACGAGAACGTAAGAACACAAAAGAATGCAAATTGAGAAACAGCCATATACTTAACCACTGGAGTCATATGGATTACTTTTAAGCTGCCTTTGTGATTTTTGGAGCTTCAAAGTTCTGGCCACCATTCACTTGCATTGTATGGACCTACAGAGTCGAGATATTCTTCTAAACAACTTTTTTGTGTTCTGCAGAAGACAAAGTCATACACATCTAGGATGGAATGAGGGTGAGGAAATGACAAGATCATTTTTATTTTTGGGTGAACTATCACTTTAAAGCTTAAGTGTGTAGTTTCTGCGATACTCGTGTCACCAATCAGAATTACAAAATAAATGTTAAAAAAAATAAACATTGTTTTCAAACAGATTTCTGAATGCACCGTCTTTCTGCCATTGGTCAAGCAGATAGTCCCTCCCAAAGCTCACAGCATTGGCTAAGTTAATGTTGGGCTGGACGGGTGACTCAAACAAACTTATCGGGGAAATCAGCTTACGAATGGTTTACTTGTAGCCGTCTGCGTATTAAGCTAGAATAGAAAGTATTTTAACATTTAAAAAATTACATTACCTTTAATAGTAACATCTCCTAAAACTTTTTTCTTAAAAGTATAACTGTATTGCTTAAAGCATACTGAATGTTTAGTGTTTCCATGCTCCATGATAATTAAGTATAATGCTGCATGTTATACTCGTGTTTAGAGTACTTCAGACATGGTTCAGCAACCAAAGATGACTTCAGGATGGCTTGTATTTCTTGCATTTCTCTTTCAGTCTTTTTAATTTCTTAGACTTGTCTTTGGTTCACTGAGCTCATACAGATTATAATGGGCAAGTTTAGCAGGTAGTTAAAGAGAAGAATTGGATCCTTCAGTGTAGCAGTGCTACACTCAAACATTTAACTGTTTAAAACAGCTTGATCATATAGCTGAACAATCTCAAACTATATTCTACTAGTATTTGCCCTTTGCAAAATAAATTTAAGCATTGCAGATGCTGTTGCTAGGTCAGTGTGCTGGTACACTGAACCATAGCATCTGCCAGAAACTGAACTATCCAATCATAAAAGCTGTTATTTGCTAAGCTAGGAAGTCCCTAAACACCTATTATTTGTGTGCGTGTGTGCGTGCGTGCATGCGGGTGGGTGGGTTTGGGTGGTTTACGTGAAAAAAAAATTAGGTTACAAACTGGTAATTACAAGGGTATTATGCTATAAATGTGGTTTATGAGGACATTTCTAGTGTCCCCATTATAAAACATGCTTGATGTTTTTTGAAAATGTAAAAATGCAGAAAGTTTTTTGTGAGGGTTAGGTTTAGGGGTAGGGTTAGGGCATAGAATCTATAGTTCGTACAGTATAATAATCATTATGTCTATGGAGAGTCCTCATAAGGATAGCCGCACCAACGTGTGTGTGTGTGTGTGTGTGTGTGTGTGTATACATGTTTGGGTGATTTATGAGGACTTTTCTTTAGGTTACAAACTGGTAATTACAAGGGTATTATGCTATAAATGTGGTTAATGAGGACTTTTCTAGTGTCCCCATAATTCAAATTGCTTAAAAAAAAGAAGAAAAAAAAACATACTAAATGATGTTTTTTTTGAAAATGTAAATATGCAGAACGTTTTCAGTGAGGGTTAGGGGATAGAATCTATAGTTTGTACAGTATAAAAATCATTAAGTCTATGGAGAGTCCTCATAGCCGCACCAACGCGTGTGTGTGTGTGTGTGTGTGAGAGGGAAATATATGTTTAAACTCCAACTGCATCAGGTTGTGTTCTGCTTCATTGGATATTTTGTCTGTTACTGAGGCTTTGTGGCAACTTCCTGGTCCATTACAATGATGTTAGTGCCTAGGCAAAACAGTATTAGCATTCAATGACCATCACAAACCTCTTAATATAGTTTTTATTCCCTATTTTTACTCTTATTACCTTGTTTTTACTTCTAACATTTTCACTAATGATCATCTCCCTCTCCTCTCCAGCCATGTATGACTGATGCTGACAGAGTCTTTCTCTGCCACTGAAGGAGACGAGACGAGATGTTAACTTTTTTGCTGCCTAATATAGTGTGTCGTCAGTTCTACCTGCACTTATAGTTAATGTAGAAAGTCATAATCTGAAGCAGGCTAAGACTAAAATAACATCCATGCTCCTTCCTAGCCTCTTTAACGATCTCCAATTATCCACATCTCAAACTTGAAGAATTGAAGCACTTTTCTGGAAGCCGAATTAAACATTGGCATCTTGAAGACCTCAAGTGTGACAGCTCAAAAGCATGCATGCATCAAGTTATGACGATATCTATATAGTGAAACAAGGTTTCCCAAATAAGAGTGTAGAAACTAATAGTACTTCTTTGCACCATTCACACTTAATATTGACTGTCAGCAGGCTGTGGAGGGCTGTGTTAAATGTTATGAGAAACAGCACGTAGTGATAGCTTTTCTTGTGTTGCTGTAACGGTGGCCAGCTGATAGATAGCTGTGCAATGTGTATAATCCTCACTCTCCTGACCTCAAGAGGTGCACTAGCAACTGACGTTAGAGGCTGTAGCCTTTTGCCTCCTTGTTAGTGCACCCGCCTCCCATGCTGGAGACGCCGGTTTGAGTCCCGTACGGAGCGGGTAGAACAGGAGCGTCACATTGCTACCCTCTTGCATGTCATGGAGTATCTGATTGTGCTGTTTACTGTATATGTCACTACCAGAATTAATGGTGCACTCAAGAATTTTTTTCTTTGTCATCTTGGACTTACACTGACACCTGGAGGCGTGGATGCAGTATCATTCAAACACAGTGCTTTAAAGTTATCGGTGCCATTGTAGAAATTCACTATTTATGGTCAGCCACAATTAATTTAATTCATTAGTGAAAGTTGTGAATAACAGGGCGATTTCTGAGATTAAGCGAGTAGTATTCGGCTGCTCATGTGATCTTAACATGGCAGCCCCCCCATGGGGGACCCTCTCCATGTAAAATAAAACCACTTTTATAAGGTTACTGATATGACTGGAGTCTTCTTCTCATGCGAGTAGTCGTGATTTTATACATATCTTTTAAAATTACAGTTAATTTCTTTAGGAGTTAAATGTTTTTAATGAGGAAATAAATTACTGAGTCCACCTTTAAGAAAAGGCTAAATCACACAGTTTGAGATTTTTAATGGGAAAAGATCACTCTACACATGATAAATTAGTTTACATTCTCTGAAGAAAATGTGAGTGGTGCTTGTCCAATCCAAACTCCTCGCTGTGATGCTAGGGTGTTGCTATGCAGTTGCAAAGGTGTTCTCAGTGGTTGTTAGCATTTTGTTAGCGTTTTCTGGGTGGTGGCAAGAAAAAGAGCCCACCCCCAAGTGTCCAACTTGGTCTCATAGAATCATGTTACTATACCTACATTTTGGCCAAATTATTTTTACATGGCTTGTTTCACCCTGTTCCTCACACAATGCTATCATATGACATATAAACACTTTTAATTTAGAGCATGACTTGTAAGGCAGTGCATTTTAATGCTAACTACATGCTAACTAACCACATATACAAGCTTGTTTAAGCCTGATCATATATAGCAATGCAAAGGACTGGGGTATGAGTCCTGAAGAGCATGTGACACGTGAAAAAATGTCATAGAAGCATGTCAAACAATATGACATGGTTGCTCTAGCAATTGTGTTTTTCATGTCTCATTGTATTTTATGACACTATCAGTTAAGTTTATGTTTATATTTAAGCTTTAGGGTAGGGGTGTTGGTTTTGTTGTATTCAAGGAGCATTAACCTTAAAAACCTTATCTTAAAAACAATCATCTGTTTGGAAGAAAAATTAACTCGTTTTAGCCCCACACAGTGAACATTTCACTGCGGAGCTACTGAAATACATGTAAGAAACCACATAATATAATTTTACGTGAATGTTGCCACAGTCACGTAATTTTAATGCTTCAAGTGACTGATGTTCTTGTCCCTATACAGTTCATGTGATTTATTTTTTCAGCTGTTTTGTTGTCTGCTAAGTGAAAATCAGAGGTCTGATTGTTTTGAAATCTAGTAGCACACCCCTCCTCAACAAATCACATAATTTGAGGTGCCATTCAAGAATGAATGCAATAAGGTATGACATTATTGTGAATAAAGTCACGGCTAAGTTAATCATTGGTAAGTTAGGCACGGCGCAAAGTGGAGATCCTGCAACCCATTCAACCGTGATGTCATCATCCACTGCAAAGTACCAAAAATATATAAAAATACCTGGATGTGTTCTTGATCAGGTCGAAAATCGAGGATGCATCGGACTGTAACTTGTGCGCAAGAACCCATTTGATGTCCCAGAAGTCATAGCGGCACTTTGGTGGTGAGGACATTTATCATGTTTTTTCTTCAAGAGTTTCCTGTTGTAAGCTTGCGGAAGTCTGACGGCTTGTGAGAGTCGGCATACTCTGTCAACATTTGTTGTTTTGTTGGAGCATTTTTAAATAATAAGTACATGGAGAAAACTAGTGTTAACAGACTTTATTCTTTCAACATGTCACCAGCCCTAAAGAACCTTATCGGTGTGATGATAATAATGCTGTCACTGGTGTGTGTCAGCACGCTACTGATGACGCCATATCCCTTGCCCTTCATCTTGCGTTGTCCCATCAGGAGAAGGACACATGTTAGAATGCTGTTCATAGACTTTAGTTCAGCATTCAACACAATCATCCCTCAAAACCTCACAGAGAAACATCAGCACCTCGCTCTGTAACTGGATCCTGGACTTCCTGTCTGAGAGGCCTCAGGCTGTCCGGATGGGCATCAACTGTTCCGACACCATCACACTGAGCACCGGAGCACCACAAGGCTGCATGCTCAGCCCACTCTTTTTCACCCTGATGACTCATGACTGTACTGCCAAAAACAGTACAAACCACATCAAGTTTGCGGACGACACCACGGTGGTGGGACTTACAGTATCAGCAACAATGATGAGTCATCATACAGAGAGGAGGAGGAGCTTCTAGTGGACTGGTGTAACAACAACAACCAGTCTCTGAATGTTGACAAAACATAAGATATAATCATTGATTTCAGGAAGTCCCGTGCCACCTACCACCCACTGCACAAACGATCTCACTTGGTCCCTCATTACCACCTCACTGGCCAAGAAAGCACAGCAGCTTCTCTACTTTCTGCGGTGACTGAGAAGGGTGAACCTCCCCCTTTCATCCTCACCATGTTCTACAGACGAACCACTGAGAGCATCATCACTGTCTGGTTTAGCAGCTGCAATGCTTCAGATCACAAAGCCCTGCAACGAATTGTAATTACTGCAGAGAGAATTATTGGAACATCTCTCCCTCCCATATCAGACATCTATCAAACATACTGTGTGAACAAGGCCCTCAGCATCACAAAAGACCCCACCCACCCCTCCTACGAACTCTTTGCCCTGCTACCATCTCATAGGAGGTTCCGGAGCATACAGGCCAATACAAAAAGACTGTACAACAGTTTCTTTCCTCAAGCTGTCAGGCTCATCAATGCCTTGACACCTACTTCCATCACAAGAGGAAAGACTGGACTGTTGCACTGAGATAACTGACAACATCGAGTTGTCATTAACACACCAATACTCTATCAGTAAATTATTCTATAACAATAATTATTAAAAGCACTTAAATACCTCACTAATCTCATATTGCACTGCTGCTACCATAATCACCTGTCACTTTTGATATGTCACTTTTGTACTATTATTATTGTATTATATTGTGCACCATGTTTCCCCATCCCCCGACCCCCACTTTTTGGTACTTATTATTATGTGATTGTTTAAGTGTATTTTTCACAGTGTATTAATGTTTGTTTATTGTCACTTTTCGAAAAAATTGCACTACAGACCTGGTGAAACAAAATTTTGTTCCACTGTATACTTGTATGGCTGGAATGACAATAAACTTGAACTTGATAATGCCAGTAGTTCTCTCACTGGCTACAAATTTGCTGGGACGGGTAATTGCGCAAAAAGAAGATCTATGGGATTTGGATTACATGATTACATGTCATTTACAATGCCTATCAGTCTGACTTTCATAGAATCACCAAGCTGAGGTACTCAGGGACATACAAAAATAAAATTATTGTTTATTTTCATGATGAAACATGAACAAATGTTTTATGAAAGAATGTAGTGTAAATTGGTACTTAACAAATGTGGTTTTAAATTGTGGTTTTCATCAAAACATAAATTAAGTAATCCCAAAGTGCCTAAAAAGTGTTATCTGAAATATTTCATAACTGATTACCATTTTAGTTGTGTAATTTGTAATCAGTTCCACATTTCAGAAGAAATCTGCCCAACACTGTTGGTCATATATTGAACTTATGAAAAATAAACAGCCCAATTCTTAATGGTGGGCTCAAGTCGAGACACATTAGCAGAAATGTATGTGCCAAAAAGTCTCTCTTGTAGCATGTCCACAAATTAGTTACCTTTGGGTAGGAGAAAAAATGCAGGTTCTTGGTCTATGACACATACCATTTTTGTCAACAGCAGGAGTTTTTGTTGAAACACTGTTATAGCTTAGAGGACCTGAAGCCATTGTTTGTACCTTTAAGTCCTTAATCTCTTTAAAAGACCTCGGGTCCTTGTATAGTGGAGGCTTTTTGGTGTTTGGGGCCTAGCGAACCTGAGTGAGGATGCTTGAAATGATTGCTTTAGTAACTAAGCTGTCTGGGAATTCAGCACTCGCATGGTGCTCTTCAAAAAGCATAGCTAGCATTTGCATCACAAATTCAAGCTGTGTCCAGTAAGTTTCTCTCTGTATGATGAAATAAAGCACTCAATTACACTAATGATCATGCATGCTTTTAGTACCATATGATGTGGAGATACCAATGAGACCATAGGGAACTGTAAACAGCCCAAAGACACACAGAACACAGTTCCCTTCAGTGGAACTCATCCACTCACCAGGGCCGCTAATGAGTTAACCAAGAAAACTATGTCACTAATATTATTTCAAAGTGACAGTAAAGCAAAAACTGCTATTAGGTGTGTTTGTTAATTTTCCCCCTCCAAGAAACCAGTTGTCTGATCTCCATGGTGATAATTACAGGCCGTGTAGCTTGACACCTGGTCATTATGGCCAATGTGGAGCCTGGCACAGAATCACATTTAATATAGAAGAGACGCTTTCAAAAGATGAGTGTTGCCTCTCCTGCTCCCCACATTAGTGACAGCTTTATTGGTTCATTAGGATTTCTGTAACCTGTGCAAGGTAATGGATTCTAATGGAATACAATCACAATTCTCTGTAGCTGTAATGGAATCTAACCTCTTAGTGCGTGAAGATGCATCGTGACCTTGATATTGTAATTGAAAAGGGTACAGATGGAAAAACTGAAAGAATTGGAAATAAATGAATAGCATGCACAAAAGAAGTATGGGAAAAAATGAAAAGAATGTATAATAGAACATCTAAATATGAAAAAGAATAAATGCAAAAAAGCATATGGCATGAATATGTACCTCCTTTCATTCTTTGCCTTAGCTTAATCACATTGCCATCCTTTCTATCAAAATCACACACTCCTGAGAACAGGGTAAATGTGACAAGTGGAGTGATGCTGGAAGGTAATTGGTTGTGAGACTGTGTCTGAGAAAATTCACTGTAGCCCTTAGAAAACAGTTGAATTTCTGATGAGCGTAGATATTCCTCACACTGTAAATACTAACAGTTATCTAAAAAATATATATAAAAAAATAATTAGTTTACTCAAGATTAATTTTTTACTCCTCTTACTAGTTTTAATTATGTTATCATTACTCTCTAAACCCTAAGGTTGTCATTTATAAAAACATTTAAGTGGTCCTAATTAAACAGTACTTGAAATGTCACATTTTGGAATCATAACTCAAATATATATCCATTCTTTAAAACTTTGGCTTCGAGTATTAGTAACTCAAAATTATCAAGAACAAAACTGTGGCTGTGTGGAATACCCACAAGCCCTTGTGCTTGAATAAATTATGTATTGTATTTGATCAAAACAAGAGAATTTATGTTTAAAAAAAAATGGCATTTAAAAATGTAAATAGTTTGAATTCTTATGACTATTGTTGTTATTTTGTTATAGCTGGTTGATGGTTGTGATTTGTGTGAAGTCACCATGAGTGTGATTAGTGTTACCTCATGTGAAGTTGGAGCTTGTTAAATTTAAACCATTTTTCTTTACTCAATTGTACTTTATGAAAGTATAGATTTATGTGCACTAAGAAGTACTGGGGAGAATCCAATGTGCCATGTGGTGAACCGAGATTCCTGTCATAATCACCCTTATACTGTAAAAAACGTGCTATAACTCATGCAAATAATTAAATAAAAACAATGATACTTTAATCACATACGAGTTACGTTTACTTGTAACTAGTTTACGTTACTTAAAAAAAAAAAAAATTCAGTTTACTTGAGCCAAATAAGTACGTTTACTCCAAAAATAACATGCAAACCGATGGCCTTATAAAATCTAAGGTCAACTAATTAGATTTTTACCTCAGTGGTGATAAAGGAGCTATGCTAATGTTGTTTCTGTGAGTGACTTTAACATTTATTTTGGCAGTTTTTAAAATCTATTTTAGATTTAGGATCTGATTTTCAAGACATCTTTTGTTTTACAGACAATTACACAATTTACCAGAAGCTAAGGGAAGAATCTATACTGCACTTCTCGATTGTTGTTTCCTCACTATCTGTTATATGAAAATGAAATGATGTATTATAGAAAATATATGAAATTTAAAGAGTATTTTTTTTTTATTTTATTTTTTTTTACTGGCTTGGGCCTGTAACAAAAATGATCAGTCTCTGTGTTTACATCTAATTTGCATATTAAATGGGCAAGAAAATGGGATGCAATGCTAATTAATAAGACTGTTTTAACAAACTCTGACTAATACTGCCTGGGATTTTGTATTAATATAACTGAGGTTTAATTGTGTCTATAGTCAGTATAATATTCTCTTTGCCTTGCTCACATTGGCATGGCTTAATGTAATGGTAAAATGAACTGCAATGCATCTTTATTATTTTAAGGAGTTGCCAACATTGTGACTGCTGTGGCATTGAGTTTATGTAAATGTAAAATCGCTAAACTGAACTGTTATATTGTATCATTAAGCTTGCGTATAATGGCATGCATTTTGGCAAAATAAAAAACTAATTTTGATTTAATTGCTCTAATTTCAATTTTAATTCTACATTATGTATATATGATGTTTTGTGCAGTGAACTATTGGCTACTAAGAGCATGAACCCATAAAAATTCAAGAGATATATAAAAACAAATAATAGTCCAATTAATAAAGTTCAGTGTTTTATTTAAATACTTTTTGTAACTTTTGTACAGTAAATAAATTAAAAATAGTTTTGTGTTGGGTCGCCACTCAGTGTCCAATATAAAATGTGGGTCCTGAAGCAAAACCAGCTGAGAACCACCCCAGATAGCACATGTACATCTCGGAGACGTCTGTTTAAGAGCAATTCACATGGAAAGCATCACATTCTAATTAACATCTTATAAACATCTTAAAAAGATCAGATTTACAAATATTCTAAATCATAAACATCTCAAAGACATCTGCTGAATGTCTTATTGACATCCGTGAGGAAACGTCTCATAGACGTATTGCATATAAGCAAACAATCTAAAAAAATATGTCTTCCAGATGTAAACACACACATCAAATAGACATCTGGATGATGTACGTGTGCTATCAGGGACCGGTCTATAGTGCACAGAATGCATGTGTTAGTCTTCTAATTACCTCAAATACGTATATTAAAAAAAGGAACAAAAAATAAAAAAAACACGAAAAATGTAATAAATAATAATAAATATATCTGCAAGCAGCAATTGTCAGGGTTCAAGCCTTTTAAGAACTTTCAAATGTATTTGTATTTGTATATATATACTTTATAAGTTGCTGAATTTGCAAACTGGTGTTAAATATGACTCTGATGTCTTGTGTTCAACGATCCTGAAACAGGATAATTGTTATGGTGGTCATTTTTTTTTTTCTTTTTTACTTTTTAACTGTTATAAAGCCACAAAGCACCCAATCTCCAAAAAGGTTTTAGAAATTTGAATATTTATTTTAGGAATTATAGGCTTTTGGATACACTTGGTCAAACTCACATGATAAAGGGAACCCCTAAGTAACTAAATAAATAACTAAAGTTCAACTTTTCTTTGATAATTATTGAGTCCTAGATGTATTTCACAATAGCAGTTAACACTGGATAATATACAATAATTTACACACCATTTATACAGACATTTTGCTGAAATTTGATTGGCTGCTGGTGGCCATGTTTTTTTATTTTTCTGAGTCATATTGTAGAATATGTTAGCATATGGCCCCTACAAGGTGCATACCAATTTTCAACTTCATTGATCATACGGTTGCGGAGTTATGAGGTTTTTTTTTTTGTTGTTGTAGTGCCCCCTATAGGCGAAATTGTTCGCAACTTTGCGTGCATCCCCAGAATGTCCTGTTGTCTATGTGTATCACGTTTCGTAACATTTGGCCTTTTCATTTGGTAGATATTGGTCAATACATTAAAAATGGACGATCCCTGACCAATTTCTTGGCTTATATCTTCGCAAGGCTTCGACAAATCCTAAATTCCTTTGATAACTTTTTGTCAGGAGGGTTTATAGTACACACACCCCAATTTTCGTGCATATTGGACATACGGCTTAGGAGGAGTTTGAAAAAGAAGGTTTTTCGAATTATGCAAATGAGCGGAGATATACGTTTTGTACGTCTTGAGCCAAAGAATCCAATGATGTAAGACACTTGTGCGACAAACGGTTGAGGTGTTATGGGCCAAAATGTAAACATTGTCACTATAGCGCCACCTTGAGGCCGATTGGGCCGAAACTTTGATACGCTGTGGTACTCTGGGGGACTACCTTCCCTTCTTTCAGAAGTTTCAGGTCTCTACGACTTACGGTTTGGTCTGCACGATCAGTTTTAGGGCAGAAGAATAATAAAAATAAAAATCCTTACAATTACACTAGGGTTTCAGCCCTTTGGGTTTGAACCCCTAATAATAAAAACTTATTCCACTGTCAAAACAACAGGAAGTACATATCAGTTGCACTCAATATTTCATTACAACATCAATTAGGTCAAAATGTACTGTGTTTGTGAACTTTTGACTGTCTAGTACCAATGTGCAAAGACTGACTAAATAATAGGAATTCTGTTCTTTAGTATGGTGGCTAGCTTTGAGCATTGCCTCCCAATTCTGTTCTATTGAGGGTCTTTTAGTATCCAGATATGTACAAGTAGATTTTCCTCAATGTGAGTTTTACAATGGTGTCAGAAAATCTGTGTAGACTCCATTCCCACTGTTCTTATGATGTTGCTCAACTCATGCAGGTCTCATGAGGCACTGGGTCTAATATAAATAAATACAGATTCCAGCGCAGAGCACTTCTTAACTGAATATAATTTTACTAACTCTTGAGTAGGATGTACCAGTGCCTGTTTTCCTGTTCTTGTTTATTTTGTGAGGCTGTTGTACTCTATGCTTTAATAAAGCAAATAAAGAATCTCCATTATGATATGCTTCATAAATGGGCCCATTTTGTGCAACAAATTAAATCATATCTCATGTACAAGACCAACATGATCACACGACATACAGACCGGGTTTTGCTCAAAAACTGCGACCTAGTATACTGTTGACGAATTCACAGTGAGATCAGTCTGACCACACAAGGCTATTAGATTTGAGTAGATGCTTCCTTTAGGACTCACTGTCAGATAACAAGGAGACATTTCTTTGGACATCAATTTGTGCCTTCAAAAAGTATTTATAAATGCTCAACTGCAACATACTGCACAAGAAAGAAAAGTCATTAGAGCACGGAGATAAGGGCTTCAGGGCAGTTGTTTGTTTGGTGAATTAAAGCTGTCAGAACTGGTCCCTCTAAACCAGCAGTGCTAGAGCAGGTTGAAATCAATGCATAATTAAATATATGAATCATGTCTTTTTTGCCAAAAAGTCCTGAATACAAACTGTGGCATTACATTACATCAAACTGTGGCATTTTTCTCTGTTTAGTGTGAGTGAAAAGAACTGGATGTTAAATGGAAATGCAAACAGAAGGACATAAGATTGATGAAAAGATGGGTGAAAGGATGGAAATGGAGAGCTTTCCTCTGGTTTGCGTGGGGTGTTTGAAAGGATGAAATGATGCAGTCTTTTTCCTGCACACTGACAGATGGCAGAAGGCCATGTCAAGAGAACCATTTGCTACGCAAATAAAAATGGAAGTGCAGTTCTGCCGCCATATAAAAGCAGATTTAAACTGTGCTTGGTGAGCCCTTATGCGTCTGGCACAACACTGAATAGCACAGAGGAGGTTTGAGTGAAATCCTCCAAGTGAAGATTGAATTAAAAAGTAAATAAAAATGCTCTTTGCACATGGCAAAAGTGCCAAGCGAGTGTAAGAGAGTACTAGACATTCATAGGAATAAATTCAGCTACATTCTCTGTTCATTGTGCTGCTTTTAAATGTAATATTATTTCCTGTCCTGTCCTTTTAAATAGGAAAAACTATTTGATTTCAATTTCATTTCAAATTTATGGTTGGTTAGGTCAGTGACATTATTGATATTGGATTCATCTTGTGATAACAGTCATGGAAATTGACACTTAAATTGAAGTCTGCGTTCATCTCTCTAGAGCTACGGCTGTTGAACACTGGCTCATGCTTTTGATTTGCCAGAGAGAAAAATATATATTCTAGAAATACACATGAGATGAGAGAGTAAGACAGTGGTTTAATGTCCCCTGACAATCTGAGAATTATATTTATTGTGGCTTTGCGCACGCTCATTCTTAACACACACATCTGTTGCCCATTTAATCATAATTGTATTAGAGGGCACTTCCTTCTCAGCACTGAAGCCAAAAGCCAAAATACACACAATGCAGATTGAAGAGAGGATGATGGGAGAAAGGCAGCGAGGCTGGAGAGCAGAGTGAAAGAGTGAGCGTTTATACAGGCCCCAGTGAATTCCCCTTCTGAATTGCTCTTTGTGTATTTGGTGGTGTTATGCTTGAGGCATTGCTAAATGTTTTCTCCTCTGGTCTCATTACTGTCTTTATTGTCTCATTGCAGTGTCATTACTGTGTCATTATGCCCTGTGCAGTTCAACAGAACAGTTTTTTCTTCAATGAAAAATTAAATGTTAATCTGTAGACTTTTTCAGGTATGTTTCTTTTATGTCACTGCATGTTTTGCATGATAAAGCCCTAAAAAACTTTTTAAAAGCTGTTTTCAGTTTCCAATGCAAACAAATTTCTACGGCACACGACTATCCCACATAGTCTAACCATCGTCAGTATTTTTCCTTTTCAAGAACTTGTCCATGTTTTCTGTCCGTCTCAGTAGCGTGTTTACTTGTAATTTTTGAAATTCGGCTATGCAAAAAAAAAACAAAAAAAACAAGTCACATAGGTAGGCTATGCTGTGTGAGGTCACAGGTGGCAAGAGCGCTAAATGGGTAATGAAAAAACAACAGATTTGCTTCTTTTCTAATTTGCAATGCCACAACAAATTACAGGGATGCAAACTCATGAGGGGCAAAAAAGGTACATTTTTTCTGGGGACATTTAAAAAATAAAATAAGCTAAAAGCACCAGTTCCAGCTATTTTAGTGATTCAAGTTTATTCAAGTTCACAATTGTGCAGAATTAGCTGCAAAATAAAGAGTATTTTGGTGAGGCTTGCTTCTGTTTCACAAATTTGCTCAATTTATTAACTGATTAGTTCAGTGACCCCTTCTGGAAATGTCACTAGGTGGCGACAAATGAGCGTCTTATGTGCTATGAGTGAGTCAGTGAATCATTTTGAGTCGTTCATGACCGAAATCTACCAAGAGAGTTTATAGTGTTTAAGCATTAAAGAACAAAGCAGATCTATAGTCTTCCTTCAGTCTGAGCATTATTTTTCATCCAAAAAGACAGCAATAATAGTCTAATAATAGTGAGTTTCAATAACCTCCTTACCTTCTCCTTTATTAAAACTTGCATGGCTACAAATCTACTGACTTCAGTATAAGAATTATAAACACAAAGCAGATCTACGGTATCATTTTCCTACAGATTTAAACTGCTGAGCATGGCTTTTATCAGAAAAGACCACAATAATAGACAAATAATAATCATTTTGAGTTTCAATAATGTTCTTTATCACTGTAAAGCACATTTCACATGAGTTGAGTCGAGGCGTCAACGCTGCGTTCAACGCCAGCATCAAGTGCCACATTGCCCTCCACATGACAAGAGTTGCAGAAAGTGTCAGAGGGGCGATTTTACGAGTTTGCCACATAAAAAAGCGGGAGGTGTGCACAATAAACATTGAAAACGTATCTGGAAGAGAGAAAAAAAGCTTGCAGTTGCTTTGATAGCAGAAAGTAATAAAAGGACTCGTTTATGTTTAGGTCTAAGTGTTTTCTTGGTGAATTTAAATTAGTTCAATAACTGGGGTCTCTGATATTCGTAAACGATAAGGTAATATTTAATTAAAAGAAATTATGAGACATTCAATGTCGCTTCACAAATTTGGACAGTTTTTAAATATTTCTTGTTGCTTTGTTCTCTCAAAGACATTATTGGTGAAGCAAAAACATGTGTGTGAAAAACACTTTAGTGTAAAGTGACGTCACTTCATAGACTTCAATGTATTCTGCAGCACTGACGCGAGTCATGCGAAAGACCCTCAACGTGTATAAATATCACTCACTTTTGCACATTAATCACTGCTCTTCACAATCACAAAAGTGACCGATTATGGGTTCAAAACAGCGAATTTCTCCGAAAGGTGAGGAGTTTGGATCCCTGAAATTATTATTATTATTATTATTTTATTTTTTTCATGCATTTATTTATTTTGTGGAATTTGATAATTTTCCACGGCACACTAGTTGGGAAACACTGCTCTAAAATCACAATTGTTAAGGTTATAATTGGGAAGACACAGTGATGTGGGTTTTAGGGGGACCTGGCTAGTTGTCATGCTATTTACTCCAGTTAATAAGTCTTAGCCTCCTGAAAACCGAGCGTGATTGCTGTCTGCATTTTCCATTTCCCCTTTTCAATTGGAACAAGTAGCACCTAATAAACATGCAAAAAAAAAAAAAAAAAAATAGAGCAAATAGTTTTTCCTAAAAACTGATGGCAACATATGTGGATTTTCACAACATATGTTATGAAATTTTAAATAACGCAAAGTTATAGAACAGGGGTTCTCAGCAGGGGTGGTACTGCCCCCCAAGGGCACTGAGAGCAAATTAGCAGAGGGGGGGCATTTATCAGTCATAATAATGAAATCTATCCTCAAGTTGCATTAAAACGTTTATCTAGACTTGGAGTATATCAGTTGGTTCTCAATTTTATGGGTTGGTTATATAAACTCAGCAAAAAAAGAAATGTCCCTTTTTCAGGGCACTGTATTTTAAAGATAATTTTGTAAAAATCCAAATAACTTTACAGATCTTTATTGTAAAGGGTTTAAACAATATTTTCCATGCTTGTTCAATGAACCATAAACAATTAATGAACATGCACCTGTGGAACAGTCATTAAGACACTAACAGCTTACAGACGGTAGGCAATTAAGGTCACAGTTATAAAAACTTAGGACACTAAAGAGACCTTTATACTGACTCTAAAAAACACCAAAAGAAAGATGCCCAGTGTCCCTGCTCATCTGTGTGAACGTGCCTTAGGCATGCTGCATGGAGGCATGAGGACTGCAGATGTGGCCAGGGCAATAAATTGCAATGTCCGTACTGTGAGACGCCTAAGACAGCACTACAGGAAGGACAGCTGATCGTCCTCGCAGTGGCAGACCATTTGTAACAACACCTGCACAGGATCGGTACATCCGAATATCACACCTGCTGGACAGGTACAGGATGGCAACAACAACTGCCCGAGTTACACCAGGAACGCACAATCCCTCCATCAGTGCTCAGACTGTCCGCAATAGGCTGAGAGAGGCTGGACTGAGGGTTTTTAGACCTGTTGTAAGGCAGGTCCTTACCAGACATCACCGGCAACAATGTCGCCTATGGGCACAAACCCACCTTCGCTGGACCAGACAGGACTGGCAAAAAGTGCTCTTCACTGACAAGTCGTGGTTTTGTCTCACCAGGGGTGATGGTCGGACTCGTGATTAACGTCGAAGGAATGAGTGTTACACCGAGGCCTGTACTCTGGAGCGGGATCGATTTGGAGGTGGAGGGTCCGTCATGGTCTGGGGAGGTGTGTCACAGCATCATCGGACTGAGCTTGTTACCATTGCAGGCAATCTCAACGCTGTGCATTACAGGGAAGACATCCTCCTCTCTCATGTGGTACCCTTCCTGCAGGCTCATCCTGACATGACCCTCCAGCATGACAATACCACCAGCCATACTGCTCGTTCTGTATGTGATTTCCTGCAAGACAGGAATGTCAATGTTCTGCCATGGTCAGCGAAGAGCCCGGATCTCAATCCCATTGAGCACATCTGGGACCCTCCCCCCCACCCCTTTGTTCAGGGACACATTATTCCATTTCTGTTAGTCACATGTCTGTGAAACTTGTTCAGTTTATGTCTTAGTTGTTGAAACTTTTTATGTTCATACAAATATTTACACGTTAAGTTTGCTGAAAATAAAAGCAGTTGAAAGTGAGAGGATGTTTCTGTTTTTGCTGAGTTTATATAGATCAGTTGTTGGTATGCATTTGTACCGCAATTCATCTGATTTTGAAGTATAGCGATGCATCTGAAGTATCTGGTTTAGTCAAATACACAGGTGGAGACACAACCTCGGCTAATGCACCTGTATGGCTCTGTAGATGGATACGGCTCAATGGACAGACAGAGCGCAAAGCTCTTAAAGCTCGAGGTCTTAAACTCGCAGCTTTACAAGAATCAGTGAAAAGCAAGGTGCAATAAGTGGAAACCATTTGATTTCAGCACAGAATTCTACATCACCACCCTTGAATTTACAATAGTAACACTAACTGTACTTTAGGCAGAAATAGATTGATAATAAATATTATCATATCACTAATTCAGCCCTGTTAAATCTGTCATTTGTCATTAGTTGAGTGAGGGAATATAATATTTTTTTTTTTTTTACAACTTATTTATATTTTGTATTTATTGTTTTTACATGTGTTTAGAGTAGGTCTACTCTTTATAATTACAAAAATGTCATAGTTTGTTTTATAGAAATCATGTTACATCTAACCATGGTAGTGAAGAAGATCCATGCTTCCATGTGTTTACTATGGTCTTGTTACAAATACCACTGTTAAACCATACAAATAAATAAGTAATGAATACATTAAAATTTTCAAAAAGGCAAATGTAAAATATATTAACAATGTCACTTTTATTATTAGTTTCTGTCATTTTCATTTTCATTTTATAGGCCCCAGATATAGCCCTCCATCTGCTTGAATTCAAGAAAGGCAAGGTTTGGTCTCACATTCATGACGCGTAAGCCTGCTGAATTTATTAACAAAACGTTAAATTTATGCATTGCATCGAAGTTGCATTGAGCAAATTAAGCAAATAACACAAATATAGAGGGTTTTTTATTTATTTATTTGTTTTTTTTAATTTTGTTTGGTACAACAAAGTCTCCGCTTTCAAATTGTGTCACATAATTGGATGAGAACCACTGCTATAGAAAGTCAGATTATTATTTTATTTATTTATTTATTTTAATCACATTGTTTATTATGTTTCCAGGAGTGTTGGTTATTCATGTTACAACGTTACAGACATTATAGTTGATTTGGAACAATGTGTATTGGGATAAGCAAAGATAAAAACTATACAAATAAAAATTATTTGACTTGACTTTTATGTTAAAAAATTTTTTTCTACTTTGGCAACAAAATCTCAATGTTCTCTCTTTGCACTGTCAAACAAACAAGTGTTGAAACATTTTACCTATTAGAAATTTGCATAATTATTTTTGATACAAGTAATGGCCAGCATCATCCAATCACTGCCAACCATTGGCTTCATAGGAAAGCTAAAGGATGCTCCCTATTTAGTGAATGACTTTACCTCCAGTGCTGTCTGTTTGCATTGGTCTCAAAACAGTTCGAAATGCATCATATTTTCATCCTAACTCCATATAAAGCCTCAAAAAGTTCTCAGTTTGAAAATGCACCGTATAGGATTTCTAATGGAAAACTTGTGCTGTTGTACACATTAGTGTACATTGTGTTTAACAGCGTGGATTTTCTTGTTAAATTGCTCAAAGTTTAAAAAATGGCATATCGGATGAAACTAGAGACTAAAATCTTTTGACTCAAATAGGTTTCAATGTAAAAACTTAAACAGGTTTCTTACCAGATGTAGTTTTGTTGGCATTTCTCCCCAAGACAAACTTCGCTATGATCAGCAGAATGTTGTTTTGTCACATGGCAAGTGTGTCGAAAGTTTAACCCTTTACTGACAGCCCAGAATCACCTGAACTGAGATCAGTCACTCTAACCAATGAAAATAAACTATGCGCTGGGTATAGCAAAGCCAAAATATGACATCCACGCATGTGTACGCAGGGTTGCACAACGTTAGGGTATGTCAGTTTATGCATAGCCTCATACGTATTGGCTTCAAAAATGCTACTGAACATTTCCTCTGTTTTGCCCAGGAAAAAAGATGCTGTGTATAATATGCTGCCCTCCATTCCAGTGTTTGATTTCTATTGCTCTGTTTCCTCCACATTCATTCTGCTTTCAACCAGACATTGCTGAATTTGTGGAACTAGCAGCATGTCAGGTTTAATAAATTGTACTGTGTCTTTGGGAGTGGTGCAGTCTTTACCTTTCTGAGAGTGATAAAGCCTCCTGACCTCAAAATAAATATTTCTCTCTCCCTCTTTTGTTTTTGCTATCTGTTCAAATATTAAATATAACACTTCAATACCATTAGAGATTTGATGGAATAATTTCAAGATTAGGAACATTTTAAGCAAAAGGAGTTGTTGCAGCAAACATATGTTACAGTAATTGAAAAAAAAAAAAAAATATCCCCCTTTCAAACATCATCTCTTTTGTTCAGTTGAAGCTACTGTACCTTTTATAAGTATGATCCAGGCTTAATACAAATTAAGCTCTATTGACAGCATTTGTGGCATAATGCCAATTACCACAAAAATGATTTTGATTCATGGTTACAGTCAGGCTGTTGATAGATTTGAACTTGTATTGAACATTTTTATCGCAGTTAGCTTTAGTCTCATACACTTCACAATGAGATGAAAGTTACCTATTTCAGAATCAGTTGTTGGTGTTAATTGTTTTTATTTCTGGGAATTTTGGGAATGTCGGTCTGCTGACCTTCCTCATGACAGCTATTCTCAGTATTCTCCCTCAGTCTTACTCTCTCTGTATCACAGGGGACCTGTTAACCAGGCCCAAACTGTGGAAATGCCTATGTTTGGGAGCCACAGCACACTGGTTTTGTTTCATATTAATCACCTCCTGTGCCTGGGGTGCAGTTATTCTATCCGCACAGCAAAACCCAGCGTTGTGCTCTACCCTGCCTGACACAACTCCACAGCAAGTTGCCAATCACTGACAGAGATTGAGAGAGAGCAAAAAAGATAGGAAGCAAAAGAGGTAGAGAGAAGGAGAGGGAGCAAGTAGATGACAGGCTGATGCACTCCCTTGGCTCATGTAGCAGTGATATGAAGGCTGTCTGTTACGAATAATAATAGAAATCAGCACTAGAGAGAGTGCCAGCTCACTGATAGGAGGGAACTGGGAGATGAATGAGAGTTGCTTTTAGTGCAAGACATTCATCAGAAACAGTTTAACTATTTGGGGGTAAAACATCAAAAGTTTTTCACTGATGTTGGTTTGGTTTTACAGTTTTTCTTGTCATTGTTAAAGTATGGATTTTTAGGTATAGAAAAAAGATGGTCACAGATTAACATGAAAGGACATCTTCTATCCAAAGTCAGAAAAGGGGACAGCCCTGGGTGGTGCTGGTGATTGGTGGACCTGCTTTTGGTTTGTGTCCATGCAGTGGGGGAAAGAACAGCTGGGAGCTATAATAATGATCTGCTCTGGAATCATTACACCAGACATTGGGAATGGAGCAAGTGGACCGGCACAACTGCAAAAGTAGAGACAATTACATTATTGTAGAGAGACAATTACATTATTTCCAAAAATTTACAGCAAAATGCAATTTATCATTCTACAAAAACTAATGACCTTAGTGTCTTTTATACAAATTCACTAAACAAATATTAAATGGCCATTATCATATTTAGCTGTTATGTTCGGGTAATTTTGATACGTTTAAGAGTTAAAAACAGTGGAAAACTAATGTTAATCTTGTATTGGTTAAAATGCCTTTGGACTTTCCACAACAATGAATGAATTAATAACTACATTTGTATTTTAAAAAATTTATACGTGTTTATATTTATACAATGTCAGGGTGTGTTGGGTGATTTCAAGGGCATTGCCAGGGTGTTGCTGCATTACTAAATGGTTGAAAGATGGTTGCTTACTGGCCCAAGTCAAAAGAAACCATCCCCAAATCACAATCCTGATGCCTAGATATGTTAAGGGACCATTTCAATAGAAGTCTATGGGATTTTTTTTACTTTTTTGACACAAATTATCTCCAAACCAGAAGAATCAATGCGCTACATGGCAAAATATTATGGAAAAGAGGACCTTTTGTGACAATGTAATTAAAAAAATATATATGTTTTGTCGGTTAACCTGAATTTGTACTTCATGTGGTAAATCTAAATTAACTGGTGAAACTACTGACTTTAAAGAGTTAGTTCACCAACAAATGAAAATTTGCATAGCATTTACTCACCCTCATGCCATCCCACATGTGTATGACTTTCTTTTTTCTGCTGGACACAAATTAAGGTTTTTAGAAGAATTTCTCAGTTCTGTTGGTGCATGCAATGCAAGTGAATGGGTCCCAAAACTTTGAAGCTCAAAAAAGCACATAAAGGCAGCAAGAAATAATCCATAAGACTCCAGTGGTTAAATTAATGTCTTCAGAAGATATATGATAGGTGTGGCATGAGGGTGAGTAAATGAGAGAATTTTCATTTTTGAGTGAACTATCCCTTAAACTTAAAATTGAATACATTAGATTACACAATTAAGTGTGATTTTTAAGGGTCAGATCAGGTATAAATAGCTCCATAAGGTAACAACTGCACCCACAGCGTGCCATACCCATATGCAATAAATTCTTTTTTAAAAAGATAAAAATAAAAAAAAAATACCAAAAGTTAGTCTACTGAACAGTCTACAAATATAGAAGGTTAGAGAATTCTGTTCACCTCTCACCATATGTAATTTTCTCTAGAAAGGGCAGCCTGTGGTGAGAGGTGTTGAGAAAACAAACCGTGGCCAGAGCCTAATTTTCTGCAAGTAAAATAATAATGTTCACCTCTCTGCATGCATGTGAGAGTGTGAATTTGACTTTCTGTGTGGATGTTAGTCACTTTGTGGAAACAGCAGCTTTTTTTTTAGACCATTAATGAGAGGGAGAGAGAGATAGAGAGAGATTCAGTGCCAGGATCATGCATAGCAGCCAAAAGGACTTTGCTGTAATTCATACAGCTACAGCAGTTGCTTTCTTTTTTTACTACTTCCATCTATCATGCACACAGATAATAGATGCTCTCATTATCACTGTGAAATGTGCTAGCTTGCTTCAAGATTAGCTTGCACAACAATGCCAAGATACAATAAATACATCATGAATATCCAATTTGAGCTCCGTTCTCAAGGCAGTTTGTATATCGCTCAGATGGCTTCTAGGTGCACCTCATCCCATTATTTCTGAACAGCACGCCAACTGATATGGCAACATTAACCATCTGGCGATAAATGAGGAAAGAAATCTTACCTAATTTATCAAGCAGCGGGAATGTTTTTTCTCCCCATTGATCCAGTACTATTCTTTCTTCATTTGTATGGGAGCCGTTTGCAATGTTTTCTCCCTCAACTCTGAATGGTAATTTAGGGGAATTATTCCAACAATGAATGTGTGTGAGAAACATCCTCAATGCTTTTGAACTCATAATAATACAGTTTATATTCAAAAACATCCTACTGTATCTCGACACATATAAAGCTAAAATATTGCTAATAACCTCCTGCTCTTCTGAGTTCAAGCTTATTGGTTATTGATAGGAAAGTTCATGGAGAATAAATCCTAGAAAATGTGGTCTGTGTTTTTTGTGTGAGAGAGTGTAGATGTGTGTGGGAATGTGTTGTTTGTTTTTCTGGGGGTTTTTTATTTATTTTTTCAGAATTCATTCACACTGTTATTATCACAATCACTGCCTCTTTCAATCTCACATTCTGAAGCATTCACTCAATAATCACTCAGAATTTTAGAACAACAGCAGCAAAACTTTTAAAATGCAATTAGCACATTTTGCATTACATGTAATCTTTGTACCATACTCAATATCTATCACACTTTTGCAAACACATTTAGACGTCAGTTAGATTTTTACTCCAAACAGAGAGTTCTGTGAAGAATCTGGGGGCAGACAGTCCCTTCTGGCCACCTGAGAAGCTTATGGGAGGTTGCTGAAGATTTTGGTTGAAGTAGAGTTTGTGAAGCTCTAAGTGATGGGAAAACAACGGCATGTAGCATTTCAAGTGAAACAGCCAGGAAAAGAAAGAGGAAATCTATTTGAAGACGAAAAGCAACATCAGCTAATACAACTTTCACAAACCTTAGGACACTCAGATCTGGTGCTGGTCCAGTGATTTTCCTATTTCAAAGCCGCCCTGCTTCTATATCATGGTGAAGGCAAAAAACAAAAACAAAAAACAACAACTGTGCTTATGTAGTTACCCTTCTGTTGTTGCAGCACTCTGAGCTCAGCAGCTTCTTCTGTTCATGAGTGTGGATTAAATAACATTTCTTATATGAAAATGGCTCCCCTGATGTGCCTCTGTTTTTTAACGAGGTCACAAATTGCAAGGCGCTCTGGTTTATGGTGATTTTTATTTCAATTTTATACGCCTGCATTCAGGTTTTATTTTCTACTTGATAACGGTCAAGTACTGAAATAGAAAGCTGCAAATTGCGAGGCTTGTGAAAACATTGGGCTTGGACCAGTAAACAGTACATTAGGACTGCTTTGACTGATGGCATAATTAGTAATGACATGACATTTTATGACTGACTGCAGCTATGGCACTCCTATAAAAAGTTGTAAAAACTTACAGCACATTTGTGGTGTTAAAACTAGCTTTTTTTAGAAGAATATAGAAAAGAAACACTGTAAAAATGATGTGGAATTTGTGTCAGAGGATTCAAGACATGATGTGAACAAGATATGATTATAGAAAGATCTCTGGAGATCAAGAGCATTGATTTTTCTTCATAAGCCTGTCTAGCTAATACTGTATTTTCTATAGTTTTAATTTATGAAAACAAATCCTGTGTTTAAGTGTATGTGTGTGTGTGTGTTTTCACTGTATGTGGCTGAATGCATAACATCAGGCATACTATGATGTGCAGGAAAACAGGTATTAAGAGGATTCAGCGGAGATGGGTTGGCAGAGCCTGATATTGCCATGCAGCGTGAAATGAATCAGTTTCCCAGACATGTGGTTCAGGCTCTCAGAACCTGCCATATGGCCATGATTACACTCATTTATGAAACGTCTAACACTGGATGCTTTTAGACTGCTGCTGTGTCTCCTAACTGTTTGTCCTCTGAATTTAATTAAACCAAGGATGTGTGTGTGTGTGTGTGTGTGTGTGTGTATTAGAGAGAGAAAAAGAGAGAGACATAAAACTTGCAAAACTTCATAACAAAGGTTTCATATTGCTCTTTAAAAAAAAATCATATTTACAGTCAGTCTCTCTGCTGTAAAATGACAATCCAAATGTATTGAAATCCTCAAGATTGCTAAAATTATTTAAAATAAATGAATGAGCTATAATATAATAATCCCACTGTAATAAAAAAACAGTTTCTCTAAAAATGCTAACAACGGCTAAAAAAATCAAGATTTACAACAAGAAAAATTGCATCTTAGGCTATTTCTTATTTTAGTTAATCAGTTACCTTCAACAAATGATTTTATTGAAAATAATACCGTTCTTGAAACTTGGTATTAAAAAATGTATTGACATTTCTATTTTCTGTAAGTTTAAAAACAAGCAGCTTTGTCGTCATCACAGCAGAGGAAATATCTTGGTGTTGATGTTTTTGGATATTGGCTTGGACAATGGGGGACCTTGGAGTCAAAGATTGAGAACCACTGATATATACCATTACACACTCAAAACAATTGCTCTTTGGCTTTGATTCAATTGTGGGCAGTGGTTCCACATGTTTGAAATTAGTTTTCTTAATTTAAAATTACTATGTAATCTCAACACTAACATTTTGTGTTGAAAGAACCTGGTAAATACATGCTGGTTGGAAACACTTTAGGGGCCGTTTACACGACAACGTTTTCAACTAAAAACGGAAAACTTTTTATGTGTTTTGGCTGTTCGTTTACACGACAATGCCGTTTTGGGGCCTGAAAATGCAAACTTTTGAAATCGGGTTTCAAAGTGCAAGTTTTTGAAAACGATGCCATTATCGTCTCCGTGTAAACATACAAAAACACGAATTTGTGAAAACGATGACATCATGCGCACGCATATTAGGAGTTATATAAAGAATGATGGACTGATAGGCATCAATTTGAGATGTGTAATTATCAATATGAATACTGGTGTCTGTGCAAATAACAATAACAATTTATTCATTTGGAGTGTTTCGTATGGAGTGTGAACATTGTACAGTAGGCAGAACCTGCAATTTGAAAATCTTGAAATTAATGTATGGATTCAGATGGGAAAAATGTATTTGTATTTTAAATGTTATTTATTTATTTACTTAATTTTATTTGATGTACCTTTACCCTGCAATTCATTCACCCACCGCTTATGTATTTAGCCTGCAGACAGAGATGTGATGCCATGTACAGTATTCAATGATATGCTTAGAATATGAAAACATGAGGCAGTGAAAATGCATGTTAGATCCAGTGTACATGAGTCCTCTCTCTCCGTCAGAAGATATCCATATATCAGAGTTCTGTCTGATATCCAAAACCAGTCAACATCAACAGCTTGTTATGTTAACTTACTCTCCTACCAGCCCAAGAGTCAGCAGGGGGTATACAGAAAAAGGCAGGAGACGAAGTGATGGTAAAAATGAGAGTTCAGTCTATAGGCATGCGCACGAGTACTTCAAAACAACGCATGAGACATTCAAAACTACAATGGTGGACTACAGGACTGTGTTTGTGCTGCTCAAGATTTTGAGTTTATTGACGCTTCTCCAGCAAAGTAATTGTAGTAATAAAGCAACCTCAAAATTGCTCGATGCTTTCGCCATCTTCATTGTTTGTATTCACCGCTCTGTGGAAGAATGCTTATGTGCGCAGGCGCGTAGTGTTTCTTTTCAAAGTGACATCGCAACTACTGGCCCGGCATGCATAATACAGCATTTTTAGTCGTTTTCGCGGATCCGTGCGAACGGGGATCGTTTTGACAACGTTGTCGTCTGTACGTGAAACTTTTCAAAAACACAAAGGAAAAACGTTTCTGTTTTTAGTACATCGTTGTCGTGTAAACGTAAATTCGGTTTTACCTACCTGTACTCATGGTTGGCTCAAGCTCCACTCTTCCCCATAATGGAAACCCCCAAAACTTCAATATGACAGAAACTCCTCTAGATCTCAACATAATAAACATTAAACACTAATAAGTATCTCCCTTTATATACATCTTGCACAAAAACACATAAAATAACACTAAATTTTAATATTTACTCTCCCTATTGAGTCCCATGTGAAGTATGCTGGGAAGTGGTCCCCTGTCCTGTTTCATCAATGCTACATTAACACCACAAAAAGTACTCATGTTGTCCCAACCCAACTAGATTAAGTGCATTTCTGTTTTACAAATTTAAATGGATAGAACACAATGAAATCATTTTTTGACAAAATGCTCTGGAATTGTGTTGCTTCAGTTCATTTTAATCAAGTAAATTTAACAATCAGCAAAAATCCTATTTTTAACCAATTTTCCACTATTTCCTGCCAATAGTGATCATGTATAAAATTCAATACAGACGCTTTGAAAACATAAGAACATAAATATTATGTATGGATTTATGATCCAGTTAATGTGCGTAAATAAATAATCTGAACGTCTTCAACATTCCTTATGAAGTATAGCTGAACAAATGGTATCTGCACATTGTCTGTGTTTAGGTGTATAAATACAGGCACATGCGGGCATTAGTCTCTGCTTGTCATCACTTGCCCTCATGTCTGCCTGTTGTCCCCTGTTGTCTCCCTCTGACAACGTTATCACACACTCTTATCAGTGAGGCTGCACCATTTTTCTGAACAGATTCAGCCCCACCTGCTCCTCCCCCATACATGCTCCTCCACTCTCAATCACCTCTCATTTACTTGCTTTTCCCTGTAATAGTCTCTCGTTACATTCTTATAAATTTGCCACATTTTACATGAGGATGAAATGCAGTGGCCCAACTCTTAGATCTGACAAACATTTTGTGATACTCTACAATGACAATGGCAGTGAATAGTGCCTCACTTCGAAGCTTTATAAACAAACAAAAGTATCATAAACAAACATCATGTGACTGCTGCATCATATTTCAAGTCTTCTTAAGGCATAGGTTGACCCAAAATTGAAGTAATTTTACAGTGAAAATCTTGATGTTTATTGCGCTTTTATGAGCGCTATAAGAATAGTTCGTTCACAGTAGCACACATGTTCACACAAGTACTTGCATTGTTTTTAGCATAAACTTAAACTTTATGACTTTAGACTTTTATGATGGGACCTTTGGGACCTTTTTTAAGCTTTAAAGTGAGACACTATCAACTGCCACTGTATTGAAAAGACAGCTCATGATATTAATTATTTTGTGTTACACACAAGAAAGAAAGTCATAGGGGTTTGGAACATAATTTGGCACAAACATTATAACAGATTTTATATTATGGGGTGAACTATTCCTTGAAAATACTTGTACAATTTTGTGTCTATAACGACTATTTGCCAAAGTGACAAGCTAGAAATTGGCAGTAAGTTGGCAATCTGACGCTAGTTATTATAATAGAGATGTATGCCTTATTCTGGTTCATAACCCTCCACTGTCGTTCTTCTCCACTGCTCCGCTGTGTATTCCGCCTCTGTTACCATGAGAACTGAGGACAAGGACAGGGCAGAAATGTTTTACTGCCACCACTTTGTGATAACCCCAAGTGGTCCATATGCATGTCCCACTTCAAACCATCTGGGGGCAATAAATTATAATATCAAAACTTAATATGACAGTAGATTAGTGACTAAATGTTTACATCTTAATGATTGACTATGGTCTGCAAGTTTCAACATCACCAAAAATCCTTTGTGTTCCAACACTGTTCTCTTGTTTCTCAAATGTTCAGACCTCATTCTTAAAAACACTGATGAGCTGAGGTCTCATTGTGAGTGATAATAATGATGATGTCTTATGCTTGAAAACTCAAACACCAGCAGTAGCAGATGCGGTTGAATGCTCCTTCCAAAACTGCATCATTTTTCCTGCAAGTGGCTCTCCTGGGCCTCATGCACCACCCGACCATTGCTACATCAGAGTGAGAATGCGCACAGGCAACACATCCATATTTCACCATATTGACAACCACATGATATTTTGTTATCTAGAATGAATGCGCTGTAAAGATCATCAGCATGGTAATATAAGCTGTATATTTTCAGTAGCTTATATTGTGTTTTCACAAGGTATTGTATTACAAAATAGTTAATTTATTTTATATTTTTTTAATTTACCTAACACTTCTATCCATAGTGCCTTTTAGTAATCATATTACAGACAGTCCCCCATGTAGTAACTTGGGGTTAAATGCCTTTCTCAAGGGCACAGTCAATCTCCCCCTCTTGAGTTTGAACCTACAACCTTCTGGTTCCCAGCCCAGGTCTTTAACTAATAAGCCACCCTACCTCAAACATTTGTTAAAATTTCTCTCCACAATTCACATTTCACAATATTGCAGTCTCTCTAAACATTTAATTTCTCAAAGAAAAATTTGACCAAACCTGAATACTTTGATCTAAGGATCTTTAATTTACTGTTTTTGGTTCGAGGCGGCATCATGAAGTCAGCTTCTGGTAAACAATAAGGACTCAAAGGTAAACTCAGTCATTTTTCCCTCATATAAAAGTTATACAGATAAATAAATCAATTTTTCAATTTTATCAATCAAACTTTTGAAAAATCTCTAAAAAATCATATTCATTCACGTGAAATGAAGACTCAAACACAGTTATAACAGTCTAATAAAAGCTGACATATTTTACATGGAGAGGGTCGCCTCATGGTGGTTGAACACTACTCGCTTTATCATAGTAAACCAGATAGCACTGTTATGGACACCATTATTTAATTTTTGACAGGAATGAAAAGGAGGCTGCAGGGGTGCTGTATAAAGGTCTTAGATCACATCTTCTTTTCACAACTAGGGATGAGCATTTTGAGCAAGTTTGTAATCAAGTACTCTAACACATAAGAAAATGAGTAATCGATTTCTTGACATTTAGAATTTAAGTTCAACCTTCAACCTTTGTACCTGTTTTTCTTATTTAAAAATGAGCACTATACATAAACAACAACATCTAGATTTAAAAATGACAAAAAACCTTTGCACTCACACATAGAAAAATGGTATCTTTTAAAGCGATACAGTCTATTTAAATAATGACAGAATTTTATTTTTTAATGAACTATTCCTTTAACAACGTCATGAATCCACAGCGCAAACCAATGCATTGAGTTGTAACGGCAAGATTTAGGTAAGAGAAGCAGTTTTAAATGCTGCCCATGGAAGGCAAAGGCACATAGAAAAATCAAATAGCAATTTTTGAGTAGTGTTTTTACTAGTCGAATATTTAAAGCTGCAGGAGTACTCGATTAATCGATTACTCGTGCACATCCCTATTTACAACTCATGCTTTTTGGAGTTTTTTGTCTACTGACATTTTTTTTTTTTTTAGAAAGATGCTTTTTAACATGGGTGTCCCACCCTTCCCACCCATAAATGACTCCTTTGCTTTTTAATGTTTGTCAGCTGAACGATTAACACCAATTTAAGCAACATTACAACCCACTGAAGAGACTTAGTCTATCCCTCACAGCCTCGTTTTCACACCCGTCAAAAATTAAACATGGTGCTTCTCTGAATAAGGTCTGTTGGACACTTTTGAATAAATTAATCGTGACAGATACATTTCTTCAATGATATCTTTAACTGAAAATGTTTGTGTGTGTGTGATGCTGGATCCGCGCTGCTAGGTTTCAGTATTGTCCGAGAACACTGTTATATCGGCCAACGCAACAAAATAAAAAAAATTAAACTACTAGACAGTACACATCGGCACAGGTACATTGTTTGAAGTGCGCTACTCTTCGAGGCAGTACGGTAATGGGCGGACTTTTATCGTCTGCTATCTGGAGACAGACAGCTGAGAGTGAAACAGCCGTGTGTTTGTTGCTCGAGACTCAGTCGCGCGGCAGAGCGTATCCTCTCGAAACCCAAGACGAGTCACTTGGATTACTGTCAGCTGCTCCGAAGCTGAACACATATTGTTTTTTTAAAGAAAATTTGCCGATGTTTCTTTTCTGTTTGGGCACAGGCAAGAACATTGCATTTTACACCTTTAAAAGCAGCAGTCTTCTCGGAAGGGGCCGCACCTTCAGCTGAACATCATCATCCAGGTAGGCTTATGAAAGTTCACGCGCTGTATCCAATCAAAGCCTATCAGCAAAACAAAATAATAGACACAACTAGTGTCGTTTTGATCCGTAAAATGTAATTGAAATATGTCCATTATTGAAATACACCTAGTATTTTGATCCAACTTTTTGTCACAGCATCCCTCAGCATCATACATGGTAATGCGCGTTTAAACAGACTAGAATGTCTGATGTGAATGTGTATTTAAAGTGCAGGTTGTGGTTTAATTCAGATGCATCTTTAGACCCAATTGATGCACTGTACTACTTGTACATTCGGCTGCTCCTATGACTAACTCTTGTGATGTTGCAACTTTTTATTTTTATTTTATGCATTGACTTATTTATTGACTGCTATATTTATCTTCTGTATATATAATCATATATTTCTATGAGGAATTTATGACTTAACAGGCATTCATTCATTATTTTCTGGGGTCATCATCATCAGGTAGCCCGACTCACCCAGGATGACACAATAGCGAGACATAGTGAGATCCCTACTAGACAGCATTTGTTGACTTCATAGGCGCGTCATACCAAATCGCGCGTATATCAAAATATGATATATTTTCAAAACTGATATTAAAAAATGCAACCTTGGTAGGTAGGTAGCTCACTAGATTGAAACACAGCTAGAGTCCAAGGCCGTAACCATGTCTTGAACATTGGGGGGACCAAACCATTAGGGGGTGGGTGGTCGCGGGTGTTGAGGTCACAAATATAATGGTCCACGGTCCTTTAAAATAGTAAAGGCGATAAAATTATAATTTTCTGAATAAGGCTTTAAATGTGTTAAAGTTTTTTTAAATGCGACCAAAATTTGATAATTTTTGGTTTTAAAATGTTTTTTTTGTTTGTTTTTTTTTTGTTTTTTTTGTATCAAAGGAAAGATGAATATAATTTGAATTTATTTTAATCACTGATGTATCTGTAAAATGATATGACATCAGCTGGCTAGCAAAAAGAAAATACGCAAAATTATTTACTGTCCTCAAGTTGTCCCTCATTGTTTTTGTTTTTTCCCTAGTAGAATCTTAACACAATATTTTCTTCAAGAATCCTAACGCTGCTCTCTTCAATACAAAAATAGTTCATATTGAGCACTACTGTCAAGGTCCAAAGAAAAAAAATAATTATTAACATACCATAAATGTAGTCAGTTCAACATAAAGTTGTTTTATGGCCACAGAAAGCTTGGAATATAATGCACTTGTCATTTGGACTACTGTTATGATGTCTTTATACTGAAGCTTTAATAGTGCTTTATATATTTGTCCTTTTTGAAGCTTGACATCTCCTGCTCACAAACTGTTATTCTATGGAATAGAGCTGCTTAAAATATCTACCCAGCATATGGGTTTTGAACAACATAAGCTGAGTAAATGAGTGAGTAAAAGTACATTTTCCATTTTTAGGTGAACTACTTTAACTGGTGGCTCATTTTTTGCACACAAACCTGACAAGGACATACTCAAAATAAAACAGTCTCTTATAAAAGAAGACTCTTAGGAGATGCTGTACAAAATTCAGAATTAATTTAAGACATTAAGACAAATAAATGAAGACAAATTATTTAGAAAATCTTAAATTGATTGTTAATGATTACCTAATATTTTTTGCACTATAAATATATGACACTAGTCTGTCCTTGTCACAACATAAAAACTCAATTGAAGCCACAAGTCACAGGTTTTACCATGTTCTACTTTTAATCTGAGGGTGAAACCACTCTACTTTGTGTTTTATAGATAATTTTCTTATAGACAATGTCAAGTGAAGTTTTTATAAAGCTCCTTCAAATACCTGTCAGATAACCACATTTCCTTTACAATATACACACATTCACACTTTATCTTAAGCCTGACATGCTGAAAACTACTCTGTTAATGTTTTCACATTCACAATTATGAATAACATCCGAATCACGTGCTGTACATGACATTTTCAATTCAAAACGGCGAATTTTGCCAAATGGTGAATAGTTTACACCCTTGGAAATTACTTTCGGTTGCACAACATTTTAATCATAAAACAGTGGTCAAATTGTGCATGTTTAGTTAGATACTTTCATCTTACATGATACAGACCCTCTTAACCTGATCTGCTTGATGACTCCCGCCTTCATCGATATGATTGGCTATCTCAAATGACATTGACGAGCGGTGTTAGACTAGTGAGCATGCTAAAAATGTAACTTTTTTTTAAACCTTTGTTATTCCTGCAACAACTTAATGACAACTAGACGGTGGTGCATAATGGACTGCAGCAGAACAGCAACAAGGATATCACTTATTGGCAGGGTTGGGGAGTAACGGAATACATGTAACGGGATTACATATTTAAAATATAAAATATAAGTAACTGTATTCCACTACAGTTACAATTTAAATCATTGGTAATTAGAATACAGTTACATTCAAAAAGTATTTTGATTACTGAAGAGATTACTTTGCATTTTATTGTCATTTGTTTCATTTAATATTTAGTCCTTTCAGATGGAAAACATTTATACATATAAATGATGCGATCCAAAGTGCATTTGAACAGCGGTGAAACACTTTCTTATGATGTGTGACATTCATACGAGCAGACAGAGAAGTAAGTTTGAAGTAAGTTTGGAGCAGAAGAAATAGAAATAAACCTTGTGTAAATTGTCAGTTTTACGCTAAGCTAAAATGCTATTTCTAGTCATTTTACATGCACATGTTACCAGACAAGATCATATTTTTTATCAAGAAAATTCACATTGGATCATAATTTCTTTTTTTCTAGTAAGACCTTTGATATTAGGGCAAAAATCGTATTCTTGATAGTAATTTTTTTTATTGTTTTCCTGTAAAAATCCTTAAAACAAGATACATTTTATTTATCTTGTTTTAGAAACAACATTGCATAAGATATTTAGGTTTTTCAGAGAATGTATTTTGTCTTACTGTACTGGCAGAGTTTTTATAGTCAAAACAAGTGAAAAAATCTACCAGTGCTGAAGAAGTAATCCAAAGTATTTAGAATACGTTACTGACCATGAGTAATCTAATGGAATATGTTACAAATTACATTTTACAGCATGTATTCTGTAATCTGTAGTGGAATACATTTCAAAAGTAACCCTCCCAACCCTGCTTATTGGGGGGGGGGGGGGGGGGGGGCAATTTTGCCATATCTGATTATTGGGGGGAATTGTCCCCCTCAATGTATATTGCTGTTATGACCCTGCTAGATTCACAACAAAGAGTGCTGTTCCAGCCCATGTTCCTACTCACTATCCTAATTGTTCATCTTTTCACATGAGTGTACAAATATAGAGAATAATTGCCTCGCAACTTGTCTTGTGGTCAATTAATTACATTGAAACAGTGTGCTGCACTCTGATAAAAGACAGCGTTTAATCTGAGGCTTATCTCTCTGAGCATAAACGGCTCATAAAAAATTAGTCTGAAAATCCTCTTCGGTTGTAGAGATGATAGAAAGTACCGAAAGCATCTTATCGGGTAACAATGGAATAGCTTATTACTGTGATGGTGTTGTCATAGGTATACTGCTATAAAGATTATTGTGAATATGCTCATATTAACCTATAACAATTCCTCTAAACTGAACCTGACCTTGCATGTTTAATGCTTGAGTGTGATTGAATGAGGACCATTAGAAAACTGTCAGTCTATTCATCTCTGAGACACTGAAAGTAGTTGCCCTTCTTTGTGACCTTTGTTTCTGGTGGCTTTTGATATTTTTGCTATAATATTTTTGCAACAGAGGCATTCATATTAACAAACCACCTTTTTGTTTAAAAAGGGGGTGGTGAGGGGGGAGAGTAAGAATTATGCATATTAATGTGAGGCAGCAACCACTAAAAGTAGTGCTTGAACTCAGTTGTATGAGGTCTGGCAGAACCTCATAATAAATCTGACAAATCTGTGATGATGAGTTGGACGTTCAGCCTGTCAAAGACTTAGTTTTAGCTAAAACAGTTTGGCTACAGCCCTTATCTCCCCGCCTCCTCCATTTGTGTCTCTCACATATACTAAAAAAACTGTAACTCTGAATTTTAACACTGAAGGGTAAATGTTTCCCAGAGTTGAGTTATCTGGGCGCATGCTGACTCTGTCCATTATAATCCAAACCATGTAATAAAACTAGAATTTGGTTAGGTGGGCTGGACAGACACTGTTGCTATGGATGTGCATACACACTGTACGTGTTGCTGTAATAGGTTTGTGTGGGTTTTCTTCCCTCGTAGTGTATTGTGAGTGTGGGAGGGGAATCTGTATGAATTATTGGGGCACAAAGTGCATTTCTACTTCGTAGGAATTCAATTCGTTGATGGGATTCAAAGAATTTAGGGTCAACATACATGAATCAGTGCATTAGCCAATAAGAGCTCCAAGAGAACATGCTATATCTGTGCCCTGACTGTAGCATCACCAATAGAATGACCAAGAGCAGCTAAAAAAACATAACAGGACATGTTTGCAATAAAGAGAGATGAATGGACTTATAAGTTGTCCATTTCCAGTGGCTTTGTAAGAGAGTCAATTACAATGCTCTTTACATTCTTGTAAACCTTTATGTGGGTTTTTGTTGTGTGCATAGTCACCTGAGTCATAGATGTTAGATTATTCAAACAGCTGTCCGTGTTTGTGTGTGTGCACTTTTGCATTTTGTCTGAAGGTTGCAGCTGACAGCAGAGCAGTGTGGGAGTCGGCTGGTTTTAGTTGGCTTGCTCACAGTCAGAAAGAGAGAGAGAGAGAGAGAGAGAGAGAGAGATATGAACACTCTGTAATTAGCACCCACGGCTACAAGCTGCATTCCTTCTCTGTAAATTACAGAGTGGCCTGCCTGCACTGCCAGACCCGGCAAACCTGCCTGCGTGAGTGTATCCAGACCCTCCTGCCCTCCACCGGCCTCACGCATACCTGTACATATCTGTAAAACTATGGTTACCTGCTTGCAGCCATGTCTTCCAGTTCACTTCCACAGTGTTTGTTTCTGCGATGCAGTGATGGTGGAGGCTCAGTCTCTCCAGGGCTCGGCCTGCATTGATTTGTTGGGATTTCAGCATACTTACATGAGTATAAAGAGTCCCTACACAGCTGTCTGTCATATCTGATATATTTAAAGAGTGTGGTATGTATTGAACTACATGGACACTGAAATACACACAGCATTACCATAACACAACGGATTTAAAAAGTATGTTTTCTGAATCAAGAAATGAAGCATTAATTAGGATTATCTGCTTTGTGTGAGGATGGAGATGTGTAAATGTGTCAAAATGTGCTTTCACACTAGCACTTTTGGTGCGCACCCGAGTTCGAATGACGTCAAAGTTTGGTTCGTTTGGGTTGTGTGAACGCTGTTTTCTGAACTCGGGTGTGCAACCACGAACCGCACCCAAGTCCACTTGAAAGGCGGTCTGGGGTATGGTTCATGTGAACTCTGGTGTGGTTCGCTGCTGATATGAACACAATCGTACTAAATCGCGGAAGTGAACCCTTATTGATGACGTATAATTCGCATCTTCGCAGGCTCCCGATCGCAGTTATTATGAAACCAAATGAATTTCTCATACCAGCTTGTGTCCAAATAAATTCCCTTCAGAGAGCAGCTCACAGTCTTCACATCTCTTGCAACACATCCGCTGGCTCACAGCAGACAAACGCTAATATTCTTCACATCATTGCATATTCAATGCATCCATGGAAGACAAACACAAGTGTCTTTCTGTGCTTGTAAAGTTTTGGTGGTAAATCCAAAGAGATGAATACTTCAATAACACAGCGATGCTGATGTCTTGAGTTGTTGCCTAGTTACAGTAGTAAACAGCTGGCTCTTGTACTAACGTTGATGATGTAATCGGACCGCAGTTCAGACCCATAAAATATGATGTGAACAGAGACCAGCGGGGGCAGGGGGAGGAAACAAACTCTGGTTCGGTCCAAGCAATCGAACCAAGTATGAAAGCACCCTAAATGTGTGTTTGTCGTGGATTTTATTTATGTTTACGATTATGTGTTGGAGGGAGTTTTTGAAATTTTAGTGTTTGCGAGTACCTGTGTGTATGTGTACTTAATTAGCTATATTTTGGGGACAATTTTGTACCCAGAATTGAGCTCAATCGGACAAAACTTTTAGGGATATTTTGGGATGTCCTCATTTGTAAAAACAAGCCATACATAATATAAATATATATTTTTTTATTCTAAAAATGCGAAAGGTTTTTGGTTAGGGTTAGTCTATAGTTATTATAGCTAGCTATATTTAAAAGCAGTAGAAATCTATGCTACTGTATGTCAAGTAAATTGTGAATATTGCAATCATTTTAATGCACCTTTTATTTGGCCACTGCATTTCCTAAAGAGCACGTCATTAGACTTATTTCCTGATCCTTTCAGGGCTAGAGATCTGCACGGGCCTTAAACTGTAACCTGTAACTCATGTCATTTTTATTTGTATGGCACTTTTCACAACACACATCGTTTCAAAGCAGCTTTACAGGAAATCATGCATTAAAACAAAAAATTAAACCGTAATATCTATGACGTCTTAGTGTGATCATTGTGTAATTTGATTAAATATTATTGTAAATTGTGTATAAAAATGAAACCTGTACCCGAGACCATATGGCCCAACCCTAACCGGCCCTAATGGTACTAGGGCCGGAACAACGCGTCAACGTAATCAATGATGTCGATTACATAAATATGTCGATTTGCGTGGAATGCGTCGATGCGTCACACTATTTGCGTTCATCCCCAGTGATGGCGGCTCCGGCTCCCGGGCATGCTGAAACTAGTCTTTATCCCAAAAAGCTCAAACCCGATCATCAAAAGTGTGGGAATTATTTAAACAGAGACCTAATAAAATGGTACTCTGCATGCTTTGAAAAATACCACAGCAGCGCAAGTGCTATGCACAAGCATCTCAAAAGAAAACATCCTGGGCCTCTCTGACCTCAAAATGACGAGACAGCAGCGTAAGTATTTGGACTATTACAGTGAGTTTTGTCAGATTGTTGGTTGTTAGCCAGTGCCTGGGAGTCCTTATGTGTCATGTTTCACACACAAACTCAACGAAGACTCCCTAGAGCAGATGCTAATGGCTAGTATGGCAACGCCGCATTCCAGTGCATTTGCAAGTTGTAAGCTGTTTGTTTATGCACATATAGACCTATGAAACTAAACGATGTAGATTTACATTAACATTACGCTCGGTGTAAGCAGCATTTTGCAAATAAATAATACAAGTGCATTTCCGATTACAACTGGCACTAGCCATTGAAGTAAATCATACTCAACACTATTCATGGGAACTAATGGCAGAATATAGTAAACAACACCTTTCCTAATTAGGCCTACACTGCATAAATCTTATCTTTTGTGATGAATAGTATCATTAGGTAAAAGTTCATTCATAGATTTCATGTTAAAAAATGTCACTAATTTCATTTGGTGTCTTTTTGTGTCTCAGGAAGAGGCAAAGCTGTGTGCAAGATTTTTTTGCCATAAAAAGGATGCCACTGTATGCTGAGTGAATGATGCCCTAAATGTTTTTTTTTTGTGTTTTTTTTTTGCACTATATATGTTGGGCTGAATTTATGTTGGACTCATGGACATTTGTATTACTGATAGATGCCTTTTAATTCTTGGCACTTTATTTTTTTATGTTGGGAATTTCTAATTTGTAAAGTAAGTATTTTTATGAGAAAATGTTTGAATAAAATGTTGAAAGATTAATGGCAGAAGTTAGTTATTATTTATTAGTAAGTTAACCAAAGGATTAATCGATTAATCAGAAAATAATCAATAAATTTATCAAAAAATAAATTATCATTAGATTAATTGACTAATAGAAAAAGTAATCGATAGATTAATCAATTGGGGGAAAAAATCGTTGCAGCCTTAAATGGTACCATCAGATTTTAAGCCGGAACCTGAATTAATTTCTTCTCCTAGCAAGTTTTGTTTCAACAGGCTGTAATTTTTGTAAGCATCATAGGCAACATTCGTAACAGTATTGTAACAGTTTACATACACAGCTTTAACAAGGCACAGCGGCCCCTCAGTACACTAGAGCAGAAGGGAAAAAAAACATTCACTTACTGTTTATCAAGCTCCAAAACTTTGCTTGGTGCAGACAATCTGGAATTATGTGTAACAATGTAACAGTCACAAAAAGTCCTCTTTGCAGCCTAAATTGTCCAAAACATTGAATTTTCCAACACTTGCGCTAAAAGAAGCTAGATGCAGTGCAACGAATGAAACAACACTGGTGTCTCGACATGCGTTTTTGAAACTAGAAGTTCTTTTTAACTTGACACAGTGTCTAAAAATGTTCCGGTCCTGCACGAGACGCTGAAGAAACAGTGAGATGTGGTGCAACAGTCAAACACGTCCGTCCAGAATTTGTTTACTTTGGAAAACAATGGAAAAACAGAGCAGACGCACGCAAAACATGTTCCAGAACCTGAAGTCATACTTGGAAAATCGGACCCGTCAGGCCCAGATTGGGTTGCAGACCTCTATTCAGGGCTGCACAATTGATCAATATAACAAAAGAATTGCAAAGTTGCAAATGTCAAAATTAAATTGCAAAACGCTGTGACTTAATGACACAAATACATGGTCTGTGCGAGCTTCAGAAAGAATGAGTGACGCACTGCTTTGTGTGCACGCCGGAGTTAATGATACCAAGGAGCTCGCATGATACGCTGTTTTCAGAGCAGTTCATATGCTGTGTGAAAGCAAAATGATGCAGGTTCACACAATCGCACAATTCCAAACATTTGTAACCACAAGTTATTATTATTCAAATCTAAAAACATGACACTGTGTCACAGAAAAGAAGGAAATGACAGCATCTCACCAGATTTATTATGAGGAACACTGTAAACTGTCAAATACACATTCCGACACTGCATTGCATTTTCAGTGTTCTGCCAGAATATAAGCTCCAAGTGAAATAAATATGACAGAACCACATTACTGTAGTATAAATCAAATCTAATCTTCAATATAATAGTAGTAATTATTCAGTATTATATTATAATAAACTTTACTGTGTCTCACAATAATAATCAAGTATTACAGTATACATTTGAAGTCAGAAGTCATTAATACAAATTTTTTAACCCCTCCACATATTTAATATTAACAGACTATAGTTTTGGCTAGTTGTTTAGGACATCTACTTTGTGCATGACAAGTCATTTTTCCAACAATTATTTACAAACAGATTTTCACTTTAATTGAATATAACTCTGGTGGATTGTGTGTGGATGCTGTGGAGAATAGCGTGAAGCCTCCACACACGCTAGGTCTCCGCGGTAACGTGCTCAACAAGACGCGTGATAAGATGCACGGATTGACTGTCTCAGATGCAGAGGCAACTGAGATTCGTTCTTCGCCACCCAGATTGAGGCAAGTCACTACTCCACCACAAGGACTTAGAGTGCATTGGGAATTAGGCATTCCAAATTGGGGAGAAAAAGGGGAGAGAGAAAAAAAAAACAATAGTACGCAGGTATAAACATCATGGGACCACGCAGCCATCATACCGCTCAGGAAGGAGATGCATTCTGTCTCCTAGAGATGAACGTAGTTTGGTGTGAAAAGTGCATATCAATCCCAGAACAACAGCAAAAGGCCTTGTGAAGATGCTGGAGGAAACGGGTAGACAAGTATCTATATCCACAGTAAAACGGGTCCTATATCAACATAACATGAAAGGCTGCTCAAGGAAGAAGCCACTGCTCCAAAACCACCATAAAAAAGCCAGACTACAGTTTGCAAGTGCACATGGGGACAAAGATCTTACTTTTTGGAGAAATGTCCTCTGGTCTAATGAAAAAAAAATTGAACTGTTTGGTCATAATGACCATCATTATGTTTGGAGGTAAAAGGGTGAGGCTTGCAAGCCGAAGAACACCATCCCAACCGTGAAGCATGGGGGTGGCAGCATCATGTTGTAGGGGTGCTTTGCTGCAGGAGGGACTGGTGCACTTCACAAAATAGATGGCATCACGAGGAAGGAAAATTATGTGGATACACTGAAGCAACATCTCAAGACATCAGCCAGTAAGTTAAAGCTCAGTCACAAATGGGTCTTCCATATGGACAATGACCCCAAGCATACCTCCAAAGTTGTGGCAAAATGGCTTATGGACAACTAAGTCAAGGTATTGGAGTGGCCATCACAAAGCCCTGACCTCAGTTCAATAGAAAACTTAGCAAGTGCGAGCAAGGAGGCCTACAAACCTGACTCAGTTACACCAGTTCTGTCTGGAGGAATGGGACAAAATTCCAGCAACTTATTGTGAGAAGTTTGTGGAAGGCTACCCAAAATGTTTGAACCAAGGTAAACAATTTAAAGGCAATGCTACCAAATACTAACAAAGTGTATGTAAACTTCTGACCCACTGGGAATGTGATGAAAGAAATAAAAACTGAAATATATCATTCTCTCTACTATTATTCTGACATTTCACATTCTTAAAATAAAGTAGTGATCCTAACTGACCTAAGACAGGGAATGTTTTCTACGATTAAATGTCAGGAATTGTGAAAAACTGAGTTTTAATGTATTTGGCAAAGGTGTATTTAAACTTCTGTCTTCAACTGTATAATATTCAACTGGTTTCAATAAAATAAGTGAGGGAAATTAATTCACATATGTTTTGGTAAAAATATATTTAGGTAAATAATGCTACTACTATGGATCATTGTACAGTGCATCCGGAAAGTATTCACAGCGCTTCACTTTTTCCACATTTTGTTATGTTACAGCCTTATTCCAAAATGGATTAAATTAATTATTTTCCTCAAAATTCTAAAAACAATACCCCATAATGACAATGTGAAAGAAGATTGTTTGAAATCTTTGCAAATTTATTAAAAATAAAAAACAAAAAAAATCACATGTACATAAGTATTCACAGCCTTTGCCATGACACTCAAAATTGAGCTCAGGTGCATCCTGCTTCTACTGATCATCCTTGAGGTGTTTCTACAACTTGATTGGAGTCTACCTGTGGTAAATTCAGTTGATTGGACATGATTTGGAAAGGCACACATCTGTCTATATAAGGTCCCACAGTTAACAGTGCATGTCAGAGCACAAACCAAGCCATGAAGTCCAAGGAATTGTCTGTAGACCTCCGAGACAGGATTGCATCAAGGCACAGATCTGGGGAAGGGTACAGAAAAATTTCTGCAGCATTGAAGGTCCCAATGAGCACAGTTGCCTCCATCATCCGTAAATGGAAGAAGTTTGGAACCACCAGGACTCTTCTTAGAGCTGGCCGTCTGGCCAAACTGAGCGATCGGGGGAGAAGGGCCTTAGTCAGGGAGGTGACCAAGAACCCGATGGTCACTCTGACAGAGCTCCAGCATTTCTCTGTGGAGAGAGGAGAACCTTCCAGAAGAACAACCATCTCTGCAGCACCCCACCAATCTGGCCTGTATGGTAGAGTGGCCAGACAGAAGCCACTCCTCAGTAAAAGGCACATGACAGCCTGCCTGGAGTTTGCCAAAAGGCACCTGAAGGACTCTCAGATCATGAGAAACAAAGATTGAACTCTTTGGCCTGAATGGTAAGCGTCATGTCTGGAGGAAACCAGGCACCGCTCATCACCTGGCCAATACCATCCCTACAGTGAAGCATGTTGGTGGCAGCATCATGCTGTGGGAATGTTTTTCAGTGGCAGGAACTGGGAGACTAGTCAGGATCGAGGGAAAGATGAATGCAGCAATGTACAGAGACATCATTGATGAAAACCTGCTCCAGAGCGCTCTGGACCTCAGACTGGGGTGAAGGTTCATCTTCCTACAGGACAACGACCCTAAGCACACAGCCAAGATAACAAAAGAGTGACTACGGGACTACTCTGTGAATGTCCTTGAGTGGCCCAGCCAGAGCCCAGACTTGAACCCGATTGAACATCTCTGGAGAGATCTGAAAATGGCTGTGCACCGACACTCCCTATCCAACCTGATGGAGCTTGAGAGGTCCTGCAAAGAAGAATGGGAGAAACTGCCCAAAAATAGGTGTGCCAAGCTTGTAGCATCATACTCAAAAAGACTTGAGGCTGTAATTGGTGCCAAAGGTGCTTTAACAAAATATTGAGCAAAGATTTCAAACAAACTTCTTTCACGTTGTCATTATGGGGTATTGTTTGTAGAATTTTGAGGAAAATAATGAATTTAATCCATTTTGGAATAAGGCTGTAACACAAAATGTGGAAAAAGTGAAGCGCTGTGAATACTTTCCGGATGCACTGTAAATGAAAACAATTAAATATCCTTCTTCCTTGTGTTCATTTAGTTACAAAATTAAGTACAAATTATTTTAAAGTAGAATTTTACTTTATATCTTAAACATTTTGAATCTACTTGACTACGCTTGAATTATGGTTCCTCTGAACACAAAAAAAACAAACATTTTTAGCCATTTCAGATACATAATTATCGAGATATATACTAACTGAGCACTTTATTAGGAACACCTGTATACCTACTTATCCAAGAGATTATCTAATCAGCCATGGCATGATTGTTGGTGCCAGATGGGCTGGTTTGAGTATTTCTGTAACTGCTGATCTCCTGTGATTTTCACACACAACAGTCTCTAGAGTTTCCTCAGAATTGTGCCAAAAACAAAAAAACATCCAGTGAGTGGCAGTTCTGCTGATGGAAATGCTTTGTTGATGAGAGAGGTCAAAACAGAATGGCCAGACTGGTTCAAGCTGACAGAAAGGCTATGGTAACTCAGATAACCACTCTATAGCATCTCAGAATGCTCAACATGTCGAACCTTGATGTGGATGGGCTACAACAGCAGAAGACCATGTCGTCTTAGGACCATAGTGTTCCAAATAAAGTGCTCAGTGAGTGTATGTCAAATATTGTCAATTGTCTAAAAAGTATCTAGATATAATTTTTGGAGCCATTATCACCCAGTCCAAGTGTCTGCACAAATTTGTACCCAGAAGTGAGCAAAATGGGGGCATTTTAGGATGTCCTTATTTGGAAAAATAATCCACACATCAATTAAATAATGATTTTTTAAAATTCTAATAATGCAAAAAGTTTTCTGTTAGGGTTAGGTTTAGTACACAGTAATTGACTGTGACCCTGACAGAGGACCAGCTGATGGTCCAAATTAGATTTGTGACATTGTATGTGTGTGTGAGAGAGAGAAGTAAAGTGTAGGTTAATGTACAACACACCATCCTTCTATGTCCCTCTCATTCCATATACTGATTTGCTCTTGATAGTACTAGTTTAAAAATATTCTCTTCCTACCATGCAGCAATCAAACATCCTCTCTGACTAAGAGCATGGTAGCATGCTGGCTTGAGTGTATATCTATATGTCCAGCTGAATATAGTGCTTCTATAAAGCTTTAATAATGTTATTTCTCTACGGTCTCATCAGCTGACTGCTGAAGAGGATTTGCAGAACTGCAGTTTCCTGTTTATGTCAGTCCATCCTGTGTTCTAAGGAAGTCAAGTCTTACTGTTGGGTTTGTCATAAAGGGCCAGCTAATGATAAACAGTGATGACTGAAGATGTCATCAAACTGTTTTCAGACTGAAGTCAGTTTTCTCCAACTGTGAAATCACAGTCTACTTGCCAGGGTACCCATATTTAGGGTTAAATGTCTTGAAAAGCACAGTGATGCTTGCATTAGCAAGGACCACTTATTACAATTTTGGAGAGCCACTTTGTGCCCATTTCCTCCAATGTAAAAAAGAATAAAGTGAGCTGCTCTTTTCTGGTAATGTATTTTACAACTGGTGCACAAGTCCATGAGCCATGCTTTTGAAATGCACTCTCTGTGCTGGAGCTGACATTGAGAGGAGAAAACGCCACATTATAAGTTGGACTCTTCTGTGAGGTCTGCTGCTGAGAATGCCCCCTGAGAGCCTCACAGCAGTTAGGAGACATCAGACAACATCCATAATTTATGACTGAGATAGAGATGTGGCTTGCGGCTTGTTTTTGTGTCTAAGTTGTGCCCTCGTGCACTCCCTCTGTAACAAATGAATAGTGAATGCATTTCCTCCTGCTGTCTTCTCCTCTTTGTCTTTCTCTCTCTTTCCCCTGCTGTGCCCTATAAATCAACTGAGAAGTTATGAGACCAGAATATGACATTGTTGAATCCATGTATCATTCATTCATTTCATATTCAATAAGGAAATCAAAATCGAAAAAAAAAAAAAGACTTATTTCATTATTTGTTTACAAAACCAATATTAAAAAACAAATAATAACTTGTTTTTCAATATTTCGATTTAATGCTCAGGCTAAAAATAGGAAATTGGAAAAATAGCCACGGGACGGTCCGTGTACTTTTGTGTCCATTCCTTTTTTCTTTTTTTAACCCAAAAATGAAAAACAAAAAAATTTGGTTTCTTCTTTATTGGTTTTAACACTGATGAATAGAATAAGCAGATTCAAACTCATTTTCTGTTGTCCATTTCATTTTCTATTTAAAAAGGAATAAAGAGAAAGGGGGAAATGGCTCAATTTTCATTTTCTTCCATTGTTGAAAAATTTATTTACGGCTTGAATATTTGATATGCACATGTGAGCAGCACTGAAACACCACTTTTATCTGATTGGTCAACTTGCCCCGTCATTTGTAGCCTACTGCGTTAATCCCATCAGCTAGAATTAGAATTGGGATCGCTCTGCAAATTGGTCTCAATTTTCATTAAATATTGTCCCAAACCACCACTAACTGTAAACTATGCATGCCATATGTATTAGAATCTTGCTGCTTGGCACATCATGGTCTTGTTGCGAGGTGTTGCCTCTAATGGACAATGCGTGAGAGATCACAAGCCACATCACTTGGCCATATGCTGACTGGGAGTTGGTCTATTATATATTATTTTTATTTTTAATAACATTGTATGATTTTTTTAGTGACTGTAGTGGCACGTCCCATTGATAAATGTCATTTAAAAAAGCTCCATCACTTTATATAAAAGCCCCACAAGTTAATATGAGTTAACACAAGTTTATTTTTGACATTTTAATAATATATTTACTAAATGTTCATCCAGGCTGAGGCAATTACGTCGGAAAAACACTCTACTAGCAATCTACGGCTTGCATAAATTAACATTGCACTTATGGAGATAGGGTGATTAGACGTCCCAATAACAGGGACAGTCCTGATTTTACACGCCATGTCCCACATCCTGACGGACTTACAGTTGTCGCCTTGTGTCCGAATCTTAGCTATTAGAATTTTATGTCCACTCCAATCCATGTTTATTATGCCTAAACATTAATTTATCATTCACTTTTATCCAAAGCAACAGAACATTACATTTATCAATGGGACACGAATACACAGGTACTACAAAATCATACAATGTTATTAAAAATAAAAATAATATATAATAGACTAACTCCCAGTCAGCATATGGCCAAGTGATGTGGCTTGCGATCTCTCACGTGTCCACATCGGAGCATTTTCAGTCATAATTCTGCAGCCACACAAACTGACAGTTCTGAGTGCAGTGTTTTATGTCTGTATATTATAGTTATATACCATTTATATTTATATACCATAACATCAAGCCAAGTGTGCAAAATCTTTGCAAACTTGCTGCCGGCAGAGAATTACTTTACCCTGCTCTGGGAGCTTAGGTGTGAGGGATTTGCTCATCATGGAAAATATGCTGAAGGAAGTTCATGAATGCTTGTCTCTCAAAAGCTCAACCAGTAAATATAAAATCAGCATTTACTCAGAGCCTTCGCATTTGTCCGATAATAAAAGGCACACAAAACTGCCACGTATATGACCCAGTAGGAAAAGGCTACCCATATTTCCATTCAAAAACATGGATATCGGAATGATCTGAGCTTGAAATTAGTACTCTTTGCTGCCATGTAAATACTTATTGTCTTATATTAAATATTACATGTAATAATATCTTCCAATTTATTTATTATTATTTATCATTTGTTATTTACTATTGTAGCTGTTATAATTCACTGGCATGAATGTTCATCTGTCTTGGATGCACCCTATGTTAAGTCTGTATATTCCCTGAACCGCATCTTGCTTTGTTCATTGCAATGCAATATGTAAAAATGAAAATAAACAGATTCTTTCAATAGGGCCTGGGTAGCTCAGCGAGTACTGACGCTGACTACCACTCCATGAGTCATGAGTTAGAATCCAGGGTGTGCTGAGTGACTCCAGCCAGGTCTCATAAGCAACCAAATTGGCCCAGTTGCTAGGGAGGGTAGAGTCACATGGGGTAACCTCCTCGTGGTTGCGATTAGTGGTGCTCGCTCTCAATAGGACGCGTGGTAAGTTGTGCGTGGATCACGGAGAGTAGCATGAGCCTCCACATGCTGGGAGTCTCCACGGTGTCATGCACAACGAGCCACGTGATAAGATGCGTGGATTGACTGTTTCAGAAGCGGAGGCGACTGTGACTTGTCCTCCGCCACCCGGATTGAGGGGAGTAACCGCACCACCACAAGGACCTAATAAGTAGTGGGAATTGGGCATTCCAAATTGGGGAGAAAAGGGGATAAAAACAAAAAAACAAGTTGTATGGCACAAAGGAAAACTGTGATAAGACATTCGGCATACAAAGCAAGGGATTAATCTTAATAAACATCTTAACAATGTGTGTTACTCTTATCAGTTGTTTGATTGTCCTAATGCTGAATCGCATGAAGATGAAACCCTGTCTGCATTCAGTGAATATTTCACAGTTATGTGGAGGCACTGTGTCTGACTATTTGATGAGAGAGTTCAGCTGCAATAAACATGGCGAGTTTTGGAGAATAAATGGTAAAGAATTTAATATTAAGTGTTCTGTTTTGGCTGTAAAAGTGAACATAAGAGTCTTCATGTACTCCCTGCATTAGAGCCACTGAAGACGCAGTGGACAAGTTTTGTTTTTGAAGAAAATGTGCCCCAGAGCATAACAAAATTTGTGTATGTTTGTGCAAATCATTTTACTGCTTTGTGAATGAGGGTCAGTATAAAGAAGGATTTTCAAAAAATTTGACTCTCAAGCATGGATCAGTACCAACTGTTTGTGTTCCAGCTTTATATCCTGAAGATGTAAGTATCGCACTTTATATTTTGTGAATGTTTGCAAATCGCTTTTCCGAATGTGCTTGTTAGCTGATTCAACGGCTAATGCAGCTAAAGTTGAATCAAATCAAATCAAATCACTTTTATTGTCACACAACCATATACACAAGTGCAATAGTGTGTGAAATTCTTGGGTGCAGTTCCAAGCAACATAGTAGTCGTGACAGTGATGAGACAATTTACAATAAACATCAGATTAACAACACAGTTTAAAATCTAATATACACATAATTACACACAACACAATATACAAATAATAACATACAATGTACAGTATACAATACACACAATATAGAATACACATTATACAATAAAAAAAAGTATATATAGTATATATAGAATGTACAGTAGGTTGTATTGTACTGTATTGACATTCAGGCTGTTGGTTGATAGTAAGTTGTTAAGAGAGAATATAATATAATAATAATATAATTTATGACAGTCCGGTGTGAGATATAAGAGTAAGAGTAATAAAGTGCAGTGCTGATGTATTTGATCGTGGGAGATCAAGAGTTCAAAAGTCTGGTTGCTTTGGGGAAGAAGCTGTCATGTAGTCGGCTGGTGCGGGTCCTGATGCTGCGATACCACCTGCCTGATGGTAGCAGTGAGAACAGCCCATGGCTCGGGTGGCTGGAGTCTCTGATGATCCTCCGAGCTTTTTTCACACACCGCCTGGTATATATATCCTGGAGGGAGGGAAGCTCACCTCCGATGATGTGTCTGGCAGTTCGCACCACCCTTTGCAGTGCTTTGCGGTTGTGGGTGGTGCTATTGCTGTTCCAGGCGGAGATGCAGCCAGTCAGGATGCTCTCTACAGTGCAGGTGTAGAACCGTGTGAGGATGTGGCGGTTAATTCCAAACTTCCTCAGCCATCTCAGGAAGAAGAGGCGCTGATGAGCCTTCTTCACAACGGCTTCAGTGTGGATGGACCATGTGAGTTCCTCAGTGATGTGGACACCCAGGAACTTGAAGCTGCTGACTCTCTCCACTGGTGCTCCATTGATGGTGATGGGACTGTGTTCTCTATCTCTTCTCCTGAAGTCCACCACAAGCTCCTTTGTCTTACTGACATTGAGGGAGAGATTGTGCTCCTGACACCAGTGTGTCAGAGTGTGCACCTCCTCTCTGTAGGCTGTTTCATCATTGTCAGTGATCAGACCTACCACCGTCGTTTCATCAGCAAACTTAATGATGGCATTGGAGCTGTGTGTTGCCACACAGTCATGTGTGTACAGGGAATACAGGAGTGGGCTGAGAACACAGCCCTGCGGGGCTCCAGTGTTGAGGGTCAGTGATGAGGAGATGTTGCTGCCTATTCTAACCACCTGGTGTCTGCTTGACAGGAAGTCCAGGATCCAGCTGCACAGCAAGCTGTGTAAGCCCAGAGCCCGGAGTTTCTCATCAAGCTTGGAGGGCACTATGGTGTTGAATGCTGAGCTGTAGTCTACAAACAGCATTCTCACATAAGTGTTCTTTTTTCAAGATGGGAGAGAGCAGTGTGTATTTTAGATGCAATGGCATCATCAGTGGAGCGGTTGTTGCGGTAAGCAAACTGCAATGGGTCTAGTGAGGGAGGCAGTACAGAGCAGATGTAATCTCTGATTAGTCTCTCAAAGCATTTGCTGATGATGGGGGTCAGAGCAACAGGACACCAGTCATTTAAAGCAAGTTATTTTATTGCTTTGGAACAGGCACAATGGTGGACATTTTAAAGCATGTGGGGACTACAGACAAAGAGAGGGAAAGGTTGAAAATGTCCATAAAAACACCAGCCAGTTGATTCGCGCACGATCTGATGACACGGCCCGGAATGCCGTCTGGACCCGCAGCTTTGCGGATATTCACCAGTCGGAAGGATCTTGTTACAGCAATGGTCTACAGAGACGGAGAGTGAACTAACCTCTGTAGCTTTGGCTGCAAGAGCTCTCTCCGCGAGGGCAGTGTTATTTCCCTCAAAACGAGCATAAAAAGTTTTTAGCTCATCCGGGTGAGAGGCAGCGGTGTTCACGGCAGTGTTTTTATTCCCTTTAAAGTCCGTGATGATGTTAATTCCCTGCCACATGCTTCTAGAGTTGGTGGTGTTAAACTGTCCTTCAATCTTGTTCCTGTACTGACGTTTTGCTCTGTGTGGACCTCCGATTTTAATTCCGGGAACACAGAGGAGCATAAACAAGCCAGTTAATCCATTGCTATTAATCCAAGGTTTCTGGTTCAGATAGATCCGTATTGTTCTGGTCGGAACGAAGTCCTCTACGCACTTTCTGATGAAACACGTGATGCTATCGGCGTAAAGCTCGATGTCGTCATCAGAGGCGGACCGGAACATCTCCCAGTCCGCGTGATCAAAACAGTCTTGTAGCATAGAGTCTGATTGGTCCGACCAACACTGGATCGTTCTGAGGGTAGGTGCTTCCTGTTTCAGTTTCTGCCTGTAAGAGGGCAGAAGCAGAATGGAAGAGTGGTCCGATTTGCCAAATGGTGGGCAGGGGAGGGATTTGTAGCTGTCCCGGAAGGGAGAGAAGCAATGGTCCAAAACCCGGTCCCCTCGTGTTAAAACTAGTATGTTGGTGGTATTTTGGTGCGACTGATTTTAAACTGGCTTTATCGAAGTCCCCGGTCACAATGAACGTGGCCTCAGGGTGCGCGGTTTCCTGCTTGCTTATAATCCCGTACAGTTCCTTGAGTGCCCGGTCTGTGTCGGCTTGTGGCGGGATGTACACAGAAGTGATAATGACCGCTTTGAATTCCCTTGGTAGCCAGAATGGTCGACACAGAAGCATGAGAAATTCCAGATCAGGAGAGCAGAAAGACTTGATAGAATGTACGTTCCTCTGATCACACCAGGATATGTTGATCATAAAACATGCACCACCACCTCTGCTTTTATCTGAGAGGTCTTTCGCTCCGTCCGCTCGGTGCACGGAGAACCCCGCAGGTTCAATGGCTGAATCTGGAATCTCAGCAGACATCCAAGTTTCTGTTAGCCAGATAATGCAGCAGTCCCTCGTCTCTCATTGGAAAGAGATCCACGCTTTCAGCTCGCAGAGCTTGTTATCCAGAGACTGAACGTTTGCCAGTAGAATACTGGGTAGCGGGGGTCGATTTGCGTGACGTCTTACTCTGATGAGAACGCCGGCTCTGTTTCCCCTTTTCCTCCTGCGTTTCCGCGGCTGGGCAGCCCAGACAAAGGGCTCTGCTGGCGTGTTCGTAAACAACAGGTCGGCATTGAGGAATTTGAAGTTCGGTTTGTGGTGTGTAATTGCTGAACCAATGTCCAAAAGTGTTTGTCTGTCGTAGACCATAAGGCAGACAACATCCAGTACAAAAAACATAAGAATTGTAAACAAAACAAACAAAATACTACAGTGTTATGTCGGAGCTCGCAACGCAGCAGCCATACTCGGCGCCATCTTGAGTTGAATCCTGCTTGATAAAGTTACCATCGTCTCTGATTGTATTCACGGAGACCAGAGCTATGTCGTTATAGCTTGTTTGCACATGACGTCGAAATGCAGATGGAGGGCAGGAAGTGATTTTCTACATAAGAAGCACTATCACAAACTCAAAATGCCTATGTTTTGTGTCGTTTACGGTTACTCCGATCGATCAAACTGAGAAACCACAAGGAGCTTTTATCGTATAGAAAAAGTAGGCAATTGTAGGCAATGGTATGTCATAAATGAAATCTGATTACAGAAAATATAATTAATTAAAGAAAATAATACCTGTTTTATCTCCATGCAGCATATATTCTCTGGCTCTGTAGGCATAATGCCACAGTTGCCACATGAGCACCTGTACAACAATTTCTAAATGAGCATGATGCAAGACAACCCCCTCAAAAATGTCATGTCTTGTTATAGCGCATAGCTAACGTCATTACAGTATATTTTTGTGTTGCCCATCCATCGTTGCTAAATGGCTGAAAAACTCAACAACAATTAGATAAATTCATCAATTAACCATTCAGAAATGTCCTGGTTCATTCTCACATTTGTGACTTCTGCCGGAGTCTCTCCTCCATCAGTGTCCGAATCTGGTTCATACATATGTGGCTGAACTCCGGTATTTACGGTGTCAGTCATATTGGTTCTGATTTGTTGTTGCTAAAGTATCCGAAGCACGAGCTGTAAAGGCACAGCCCTCTTCCGGAAAGGGGGCAGGGAGCAGCAGCTCATTTGCATTTAAAGAGACACACACGAAAACAGTGTGTCTTTGATTCCACCCAAAAAGAGGCATTTACAACATGGTATAATAAATGATCCGTGGGGTATTTTGAGCTGAAACTTCACAGACACATTCTGGGGACACCTGAGACTTATATTACATCTTGTAAAAAGGGGCATAGTAGGTCTCCTTTAATGTGCTGCATTCTAAATTTAGCCGCAGTTTCCTAGTAAAATTAACACTATAGGTGCTACAACAACTGTGTGTTTTATTCACTTTCACACATCACAACTGCAGCTGCTGATTATGACTTTGTAAACACTTATTTTACACACTGTTACTCACACACTGATATGTTATGATATAGAAAAACACTTTTACTCTTAACGCATCATTTGAAAAACAATACATTTTAACACTTGCATTACAGACTCTCCTACATTTACACACTTTATCTAATATGATTAACTTTCACGGTAACTCACCTGTTGGACTTTGGACTCGGAAGACCATGGTTTTAGACCAGTCAAGCACGCAAACTAACATATGAGATGAGTGTGTCATAGAAGCGAAATGAGATGAGGAGGTTGCTTCAGACAGTGTACTTCTCATTTTGTTTTTGAACACTATTGGTTAGGTTTAGGTGTTGGTTTAAGGGTGTGATGCCTGTTTTACGTCTACCTCTCATTTAATTTTATATCACTACTGGTTAGGTTAAAGTTTTAGGTTAGGGAGGTACGTTGTACTCATTAAAACCTCTATCTAATATTCACCTTAAAAACATGATCTGATTACGACACCATTTCACTCGGTTTTGGTCCTAATGAAGCACGTAATTTCGCTTTGCAAAAATGTTGCCACGGTCACGTAATTTTCATGAGACCAGTCTGCCTCTCAATAGCCCCATTCACACATGCAACCAGGTAAATTACAGGAAAACCATTGGTTTGCCTTTACTGGTAAATGTACCACATGTGCTGTTCACATATGGAACTACTTTCCATCTCTTTTACATTTTGCTACCATTCACACATCAGCACCAAATGTCATTAAACTATGTGATGTTGTTTGCCGGAAATCACCTCAACACAGCTGTGCCAAAAATATGGCTTTTTAGTTTGAAAAAATGGTGGGGTATGATTTTGTTGCTGAACGTATGTGGTCTGAAATGTTTTTTTTTTTTTCATTTATGCACTTGCTCGAGACTCAACGACACTGTATGCAACTACATCATATGAGACTGTTGAACTACAGAGAACAAAATGCTGTCATTAGCATCCGAAGGCAGAGACGCTATCTGCGGCTGAAAAGCACATTAATATATGCGTATTTCGCTACACAGAGGACTGCGCGAAGAACATGGGTTCATCAGAGAATACATGGGAAATCACTAACTGTTCCTTTCAGCTGTCGGGAAATCATTCATTCGCTCGGATGAAGAGAAGTGCTCTAGTTTCACTATCTGAACAGTTTGTTGACATATTTCTTAGTTCCGACTCTGAGTCACAGGTGTTAATCGGTGCAGAATATTTGCATCATCTCTGTCAGAATATTCTTACGTCAGCGTGGCCTGACCTCGTACCAACTCAAACCAGTAATCATATGGCTCTGTTCACACATACTATCAATAAGGACATTTATAGGTGTAAATGTAAATGTTATAGGTAATGATACGGTGACGGGTTCTTTAACTCTCTTCTTGAAGGAGGACAGTCTTTTATTTTACACACACAAAGATCTGCTTTTCAGCATAACATTGCACATGCACACGCACACAGTCAGCTTCATGCGTCTCTCTCTCTCTCTCCTCCAGCGGTCTTGATTGCCTCTTTTATCCCTCTCCAGCTCTCACTGCAACACAGAACAGCTGTTAGAGATACTCACAGGTGTCAATCCTTACCATTCTTCCTCTCCTGGCCTCACTCACCACAGACATTGCTCAGCCACGTCCACATCACCACAGATACAAATTCGCATCAAGGAAAATTGCCAGAGCAAAATTTACCAGTATTTTCAAAAGGGTCGTGTTTACACGACCTCTAAAATGGAAATTATAGGTAATTTTCTGGAAAAGGCTGTATGTGTAAACGCAACTGTATTTGCTATGAAATGGCTTAAAAGCGCGATTTTTTTTTTTTTTTTTTTTTTTTTTTTTTTTAAATCATGGAAACCATAATTTCAACAAAGCTGTATTTCTGCCAATAACATTTAATTTGTTTAATGTAAATATTAAAAGAAAAAATATTCAAGGTATGCTTTCCACACTGTTTTTCATTAAATGACCTCAAGGAAGAATTATATTTAATATTTTTTTATTTGTATACACAAATAACAGTGTATATATAGTAGTAATAAGCAGCAATATTTACCAACATACTTTTTAAAATATGAAAAACAAGCAAACAGATTGCAATTATGATGTTATTAAAACATCGGTCTTAACACTCTTGTACTTAAAGCCATAAAACAAAGAAGGATCTTGAAACTAGTCCAGTGAAACTTAATGGCCAAATAAAAAATGCATTAAAATCATTTGCAATATTCACAATGTAGCCTCATTTTATATCATCAGCAAATCATTGGGAATATATTATGAGTATTCAGTTTATCATCCAATAGCCAAAGTGATAGCTGCAGGTTCAGATGAGGATGAAGCTGAGGTGTCTCTTTCACTTACTGACTGTTCGAAGTAGAACAGTTACATGATGAGCACATAAGACCTGGATCACATGTGCAGCAGTTTAGCTCACTGCCTTGCTCTCTCTCTCTCTCTTTCTGTCTCACACCCCAAAGAGTGTCTCACTCTCTCTCCTCCTCTCTCTTTTTCTCTCTCACTCTAAGCATCTGTCCCTCAATCTTTCTTCACATTGAGTTAAGATGGAGTGTAGAGCATCATTGTGGTTTGAACTGAGGCACATCTGTCTCAGTCTGCCATGAGCAGGGGCACCTTAATGTACGGGCTTATACGGGCTGAAGCCCAGGGGCCTACAACTCCCATGGGGCCCAGCTCGTGGCCATGGGTCCCATTTTCCCCTATCCATGTTCGCGGGAGGAGCATGTTTAAAGCTTTCAGCAGGAGACGTGGTTGTTGACATGGTGACAGTCATGTCAACAACCGCTCAACAACTGGAAGGGGACCAGCGAGCACATGGGACCAGAGGTACCTTAAAGCGCCCCTGGCCATGGAAGAGAATCTTCAAAGCCAAAGACTCCAGCTGACATCCTCTCTGAGCCCCTCTTGGTGCATCTCACAGTCTGTCTGTGCCTCATTTCTACCTTCATCTTCTCCATTTATTTCTGTGTTCACTGTCAGTCATGCAAGGCTGTCAGGGCCCATCTGCGTGTGTGAGACAAACTCTTCAGAGCTACCTAAAAAAGAGGAACTTACTTTAGGAGAAGCAACTAGGCACATTTTTTACAGCCTGAGGACCAACAAAAAAAGCACCATTGTATTACATGGTTTAATGGATATGTACTAGTGGTCAACCGATTTGGGTTTTTCAATGGCTGAAACACTTACCCACTGTATATTGAAAAATGTTTGCACAATTCACTAAAAATATATTTGAAAACATAAATAGTTTATTTTCCATTGACAAGGCTCTAATTTAAATTTTGGAACTAACAGAAGGGAAGGCTTCTATTAATCTGAAAAGAGTACACAGTTATGGGCCGATCTACTAAAAATATCGGCCATTTTTTTTCCAGTCAGGTCGATATATCGGTCTATCATCGGTTTATCATTGGTGTGAGCGCACGAAGTGGATGCATTTTTTTTTACATGTGAATGTCATTGTACTGCGCCTGTGTTAAGAGAGCGATGCGATTAAAACTATCATGCCTATTTATAAACAACAAATCTGTCAACATCACAAGTGCGTAACGTCGGAGCAAAGTCATTATACAACACCTTTGACAGTAACTGCAGAAATAGAAAATATGCTTTGTGTAATACTACCTGCTGCAGGATGAAGAGAAAAGTTTAATGTTTGGTGGAACAACCCACCAAAAACATAATATTCATGACATAAAAATGTATAGTATTTGTTAAAATTACTTTTACCTCAATGTTATTTTTTAAATATTTAAATAATAAAATATTTTTTAAAAATGGAATCAGGTGTAAGGAAAATATGATACTACTTTTTACTTGATGGTTGTATGACCTGACATTTTAGTTATTATATAAAAAATTTGGATGTGTTCAAAATGTTTGGTATATTCAAAACCACATGAAACCAATATAAATATAGTATGTTTTATGCCTGTTACATCTCTCATCTCCATCTCTCTGGAGCTCTTTCTGACCTATACAGGTATTCTCTGCCATGTGAATCAGTCAATTTTAATATGTAATAATATACAAATATAAAAATAAAATGGTAATATAAACACTATACTATTAACAATATACATATAATTAAAATATATTATCTGTCTTTAAAATACATGGGTCAGTCAAAAATAAGGTTCTCCATAATGAAAATGGAAAATCTGCATAATCTAAAAAAACAAATCTTAGAACTGTAAAACTATACTATATTTATATTGGTTTCATGTGGTTTTGAATATACCAAACATTTTGAACACATCCAAATTTTTATTTAATTACTAAAATGTCAGGTCATACAACCATCAAGTAAAAAGTAGTATCATATTTTCCTTACACCTGATTCCATTTTTTACAATGTTTAATGTTGAGCCCTGTGTTTTAATAGGTGTTTTTCCCGACAACTGCATAATTCCAGCCAGAAAGTCCAAAAGGACTTGGTTTCAAAGCCGCATTCCACAGAGAGAGCCCATTAACGTGAACAAGCCAGTATGTCGACTTTGTTAAAAACAGTGGCAATGAAAAGTAGCAATACAACTAACCTAAAAGCTCATCTAAAACATAACCTTCCCATCCAATTTCCGATATGGGAACAAAAACCGCAGTTGGAGATGGAGTGGGGCCTTCCCGACTTAAATGTTTTTTGCCAGTCCAATTCATATGTTTAAGTATTCTTAAGAATTAAAAGTTAATTGCTCTTTGAAAGGGTGTACTTGCATTATTATGCTATTATATTATCATTATATCAGTGGCATAAAATGGTCTTAAAATTACAATAATATAGTTTACCGCAATTATTTCTGGAACAATATATTGTCCAACAAATGTAGTTATCGTGGCATTGTGACCTATTGATAATCTGAAGATTTCCCTGATGATTATATATATACACACACACACTGCATGCACAATTATTAGGCAAGTCAGTATTCTGATCTTATCATTATTTCCATGCAAATTTTCCAACTCCAAATCATATAAACTTGAATGCTTATTGAATTCAATCATTTTCAGGTGATATATATTTGTGTAATGAGGGAGGGTGTGACGAAAGTGACTAACTCCTTATATCAAGGTGTGCATAATTATTAGGCAGCTTCATTACCTCAGGTAAAATGGGCCAAAAAAGAGATTTAACTGGCACTGAAAAGGAAAAAATTGTAAAATGCCTTTCAGGTGGATGCAACACTCTTGAAATAGCTAAACTATTGATGCGTGACCACCAGACAATCAAACATTTTGTTGCGAATAGTCAACTGGGGCGCAAAAAATGCATGGAGAAGAAAAGGCGCAAATTAACTGCAAAAGACTTGAGAAGAATTAAAATGAAGCTACCAGGAACCCATTATCCTCCAGTGCCACCATATTCCAGAACTGCAACCTACCTGCAGTGTCCAGAAGTACAAGGTGTCAAGTGCTCAGAGACATGGCCAAGGTAAAGAAGGCTGAAACACGACCACCACTGAATAAGATTCACAATTTGAAGCGTCAAGATTGGGCAAAGAAATACCTGAACACAGATTTTTCAAAGGTTTTATGGACCGATGAAATGAGAGTGACTCTTGATGGACCAGATGGATGGGCCCATGGCTGGATCACTAATGGACACAGGGCACCACTTCGAGTCAGGTGCCAGCAACGTAGAGGAGGGGTACTGTTGTGGGCTGCTATAATTAAGGATGAGGTTGTTGGACCTTTTGGAGTTGAAGATGGACTGAATCTCAACTCCCAAACCTACTGCCAGTTTCTGGAAAGTACTTTCCTCAAGCAGTGGTACAGGAAGAAGTCCTCAGCATTCAAGAAGGCCATGATCTTTATGCAGGACAATGCTCCATCACATGCATCCAAGTATTCCACTGCTTGGCTAGCCAGTAAGGGCCTCAAAGATGCCCAAATAATGACTTGGCCCCCTTCCTCACCTGATTTAAATCCTATTGAGAACTTGTGGGCCCTTCTCAAACATGAGATTTACAGTGAGGGAAGACAATATATCTCTTTGAACAGCATTTGGGAGGCTGTGGTTGCTTGATCGTGAACAGATCAAGAAACTGACGGATGGAAGGCTCATAGCAGTTATTGAAAAGAAGGGTGGCTATATTGGTCACTGAATATTTTTGAAAGGCCAAAAATGTTATTTAATTGTCATTTTGTGTTACTTATTTTGTGTAAAAATGTATTAATCTTTGTCAGTCCAATCAAATAATGGGTTAAGAATAAGATTAAAATACAAAAAATAGTAAAAAACATAAAAAAAAAAAAAATGGCATTCTGGTGGGGGGCCTGGGTAGCTCAGCGAATAAAGACGCTGACTACCACCCCTGGAGTCGCGAGTTTGAATCCAGGGTATGCTGAGTGACTCCAGCCAGGTCTCCTAAGCAACCAAATTGGCCTGGTTGCTAGGGAGGGTAGAGTCACATGGGGTAACCTCCTCGTGGTCGCCATAATGTGGCTCTCGCTCTCGGTGGGGCGTGTGGTGACTTGTGCATGGATGCGCGGAGAATAGCGTGAAGCCACCATACGCGCTATGTCTTCACGGTAACGCGCTCAACAAGCCACGTGATAAGATGCGCGGATTGACGGTCTCAGACACGGAGGTAACTGAGGTTCGTTCTCCGCCACCCGGATTGAGGCGTCACTACGCCACCACGAGGACTTTGAGCGCATTGGGAATTGGGCATTCCAAATTGGGGAGAAAAAGGGGAGAAAAAAAAATTCTGAACATTCACAAACAACCCTGCTGGGTAGCTACAATGTCACAGCTAGGGGCTTTTGGGCCTTGGAGGTACAGGCAGCATTTTTCTTATTGGAAAGTGGAAGAGATATTGTAGTTGACCACAAACTGCTTTCTGCCTTCCATTAAAAATAAACATTGGCGAACAACTCCAAATCAAATTCAAATCAAAGCTGACAAATAGCTAGCTGGCTGTTTAGATTCACTTAGATATTAATATTGGAGATGTAGCAGTTCAGATAAGATAATGACATCACACACAATTCTTCCAATTGTAGAATCTTGCCTTTATAAATATGCATTCTAAAAGTATGTTACTTTTTTATGTGATATATCGGAATACATTATTTAGTATTAAGTATTCAGCCCAGAAAGTTTTCTTTTAGTATTCTGCCAAATCCTGATTCCATCACTGTACCATAGTACTGCCACGGTATTTTTTTTGTAAGGGATGATAGATACCAATAACCAATGTGTGATTCAGTGCAAGCTCTTATTGATATAGATGTATAACATATTTTTATATAGTGTCATTATACATAACGTTTGTGATTTCCAAAAATACTAACACAATGCTCAGGAAAAAAAAAGTTGTTGTCATTTATAAACAAGTTGTCATACTTTGGCTCAAGCTGTTCCTCGCCTAGCCAAATGCCTGCAACAATGCAGGGATTTGGACCTGTCTGCAATATTCTTTCTGTCATCCTCTCTCTGAACACAGGTCTCTTTCTGTCTCTATCTTCTATTTCTGCCTTGTTCATTTATATTATGCTGCCTGTGAGATGATGTGATTAATTTTAGGCTGTTATAACTGTGGCTGCTAGGATCACTGTGGCAACTGCCCCACTGTGGTGGTGAACTGCCACCGGCAGTGATGTGCACATAAAGGCATCAACTTTTAAGACCTTGTGAAACCCTGAAATAAATTCATGAAATAATACCATTAATGAGTATAGTGAAATATTATATCCTTTGTTACTGTGTTGTCGATTCTTTAAGCTAGAGACATATTAAAGCTGAAGTATATAATTTCTGTGCCACCAAACGGAATTGCAAAAATAAATTTTGTTTGCAAAACCGCTTTCTGAATACGCTCCCTGTCTGCTGTTGGTCAAATAAAAGAGATAGTCTGCCCCCAACTCACGCCATTGGTTGAGTAACGTTGTTGGGGTGGGTCTAAATGGGTTGCTCAAAACAAACAGAGCAATTTTCATAGCGCCACAGAAACCCAGTGCTTACTGTTTTAGAGAAAATTTACCTATGAATGGCTTATTTATAGTTGTCTCTGCATACTAAGCTGGGATAAGAGAAAGTATTTTATTTACTCAATTACATTTTTTTGTCGCGATAAATGTCATAATTTTTTGTGATTAATCGCATATTTTGAAAGTGCTGAAATTTGACACACACACACACACACACACACACACACATATATATATATATATATATATTATTTATTTATTTTCCTGTCAAAATGTTTATTTCCATCTTAGAAAAGAAAATGTAACAATATGATGCTTTATTAACATTTTCCAAACAAAGCCTTCCACAGTATAAAGATAGATAGAAATGCAATAAAATAGCACCAATTCAAGTAAAATTAAACATATCCCAAAGTCTAACTGGGAGGTTGATTAATTGAAAGAACTAATCCCCTTATAGGTTGCATTTTTTTTTTTTTTTTTTGCAATGGTCATTAAATCTTTTAAACTCACATCCTCCACAATGTTAATCTGCCGGTAGACTGTGACTATATGCGCTTTGCTACAGCAGTCGTGAAGCCGCATTCATAATTTGCAACAGGTGCAGCGCAGCTTTGAACCCCACATGAAGAGCGCTTGCAGTCAAAAATGTCTCATTCGGTCGTAATTAGTAAAAAGTCCCATCTGGGCTTTTTTTGTACAAGAAATAGCATTAAGAGGTCCTGTCTTATTTTATCATGGAGGTGCTGTTGTTTGTGTGTACAGAGATTCTTTTATTTACTGAGATAAGACCCTCCGTGGCTCTATCATAGGAGAGAACATAACGGTTATCTAGCGTGTTACGACAGTACCGCATTTAGAATGTCTGTGGGACCGCCGCGCTATGCTATTTTATGCAAAGCTTGTAGGCTCCATTTGGTAGAAGGGTCCTTCCCAACAAGTGTTTATGCTGGTTAATGTTGCATTAACAGTAAATGTGTTAAGCGCGATTAAGAAAAATTAACACGTAACTTCTTAAATTAATTGCATGTGTTAACGCATAAATTCTGACAGCTCTAAATTTAACACAGAAAATTTTACATCAACTTTAATTTTCAGTTTTTTAGAGACTTTAGGATTTTGCGCAACATAGCGCATTGTTATGGCACTGGCCTATTCACAGCGTGAATTACACATAGCAGGCAACTTGTTAAGCTGTGCATTCGCTTTTGTCGGTGCAGATATGCCAATTTAGTTCAAGCTCAATTGTGCCTTTTGTTTATTATCTTTTCAGATGTAAGTGGTAATATTATATTTATGTTGTTGATATTGCTGATTGATGTCAAACACATATTGGATGTGTTTGGGGAAAAAAAGGTGATTTACCGACTAAATGCTTCACTGTAAAAAAAAAAAAAAAAAATCCTGTTAAATTTACAGTAAAAAACTGGCAGCTGTGGTTGCCAGAAATTCACAGTAAAAATTATAGTAACCACACTTCAGGCTTTACGGGATGTAATTTTGATGCTTGTATATTTTACGGTGCATTACTGTTTAGATTATTAAATGATATAAATATAATACTTTAACCTTCTGAAACTGTAAAAATCTGCGTTTCACTTTATAATGTCATAGTAATCACAGAAAGGCACATGATGACATGAAGTTCATCAATAGTGGCCTTTCCATAAGCAATGATCAATAAACATGTAGAGACAGTGCTCAGTGTCACTCACACAAACACTAAACACCATCAGGGTAACACATGTGAAATTAAAATAATGCAATAAACATTAACTAAACTACATCAGATATAACACAGAACACCCTAACGTAGATAAGTGATATTAAAAATAAGAACTATTCCCATAAAATATAATGAAATATGATGGGTCACGCAGGGAATTCTGGGAACGGCCGATTATTGTTTTTTACTATAATTTTAAAAATAATTGACCATAAAAAGTACATGTACTCTCTTGTTAAACATAATATAATTTTTTACCGTTAATTATATGGTAAAATCCTACTTTTTACATCTAAAAAAGGTACATTTTACAACATTTTACTGTAAAATGACATGTATTGTCTTTTTAAATATATTATCATTTTTAACCGTATATTTTAAGGTAACTACCCGTTAACCAAATAACGTTTCTTTTTTTTTTTTTTTTACTGTCGAATTTTTACATTCTTTTACTGTTAAAATTACAGACATTTTTTTTTTACAGTGTTCAGTTTATCAGTGTTGAGCAGACAGGGCAAGCATCATCATATTTTCGTCAACAATATATAAAGTAGAATTGTTTAATAGCCCCATTATGGTTGTTTAAGAAATGAGAAGCTACACACTGCATCAGTTAGGGTTAAAATAATTGCTGACAGCTGAAACATATTAATCACTGCAATAATGATCCAATCATAGGCTCTTAAGTATCTGCTTATTTAAATCCAAACAGTGACTTTTTTTTTTTTTGGCCAGACTTTTTTTGTTGGTGTATTTGTTAGTTTTTTAATATGGTATTTTAGGTATTTTGTATTTTGTGATATTTTAGAATGGGTTTAATTTCTATTATGTGTTCAGTGATGCACTTTTTAAAGTTTGATCCACAATAAACACGTAATTTACTTGCATTCCCTTCCTTGCCCTCCAAATACCGTGCAACATCGTTCACCAGCGGTGGTTGGCTCTTAACCACCGGGGTGGTAAAAATGTGTCATGCAACAGCCCTAGTTATAGAAGTACTATAGGCCCTTTCCCACCTACAGTCCTGTACTTTTCCTTTAGTAACTTTCTAGATGAGAACTCTTACGAGGAATGGAACACCCGAGGAGACTTTTCCCCTGTTGCATTCATATTGCCAAAAGTTACCACCGTAGTGACAATCTAGTATCGACCATTTTTCTTCTGACAAGGTTGGAACGCGTGATTCAATATAAACAACAACAACAACAAAATCAACAACACCGATGGAGGAAGCCTGGATCAGAGTTACACTTTTGTTAAGGCTGTTTTACACAAGCTTTGGCTGCATCCGAAAACATAGGCAGCTGCCGAATCAGTTAATGGTTTAAACGACAGCGTTTTTAGATTAATGGAATTCTAAAGGAAACTGGTCTCTGAACAGTTTAAAAAGCACCTTATTTCATCCTACAGTATGACTACACGTATTGTTCTTGTATCTTTCACAGTTTATCAGATATAAAGGGACATTTAATAAATTAATATATTTTGATAATTGGAAAGCCATTGTACACTGTTTCGGAGGATAAATTTTTTTTGATAGAATCGCATTAAAATCAATAGGCAGTCTCTGCAGTCTGTGCATGTGACGTGATAGTCATAAGGGGAGTCACGTGATGCCATGCAAGGATCGGTCGTGTGAATGGCGAGCTCTGCGCACTTTGCTAGTTTTAATACTTTTTATGACATTAATCGTGTTACGTGAAGGGAAGAGTAAAGGAAGGCTTTCTTGGAAAAACCACAGCATTTTCTTGTTCCCAGACTTTGCGAATTCGACAAGAGAGAAACGTGATCGATTCAAGGATTGCAAGAAACTTTTACATCAACGGAAGGTCACTTTTGCACTGATATTCCCGGCCAAATTGAGACTAGATGCTAATGATGGCCGTAAAACATTCACATGCCCACAGCAAGCGATGTCCTTCATAAAGTCATAAAGTTATCTTGTGGTACTCACGTTGCAGCCGAGTGGACTGACTCACTGAATATTCACTTGACTGTTCGAGGAAACTGAGCATCTTTTCTTTTTGTGCTGGTTCTGCCTAGCGGCTGGAGTTTGTTCCGTGGAGTAACACTCCTTCGGGACTGTGAAGGCAGTCGATAAGGAGGACACAGGAGGCAGGTTGCTCCACTCACAGGTAAGGATTTTAAGCTTCACACACTATTCTCTTCAGTTTCACAATAATAAATTCTTAGCTTCACAATAATACATTCTTAGTTTACAATAATCTCTTCAGCTTCACAACAATCACTTTCTGGACCCATGCTCACTCTCTCTGGTCTGCTGGCGGTGTGGTTCTTTTATGCCACTCTCCCTGTTCTCACTGTAATTAGAGACAGGTGTTAGACATAATTTAGCTCAGGTGCAAGCGCCCTTACTGCTTTTTCTCTCTCCGGACGGACACTTGACCACACCCCCGCTGCCACAGGGACAGTTTTGTGGATGAATCTGCACGCTCTTTGTGCTTATGCCTCCTATTGGCTGGAGTTTGTTTTGTGGAGTATTTCTTGCTAGACATTGGAGTGATTAGGTCATTTATTGCACTCATGTAGCAGCCGAGTGGGCCGGCTCACTGAACATTTGTTTGAATGTCCAAGGAAACTGAGCGCCTTTTTTTTCCACTTTCTTTTTGTGCTGGTTCCGCCAAGTGGCTGGAGTTTGTTTTGTGGAGTAACACACCTTCGGGACAGTTTTGTGGATGAATCTACATGCTCTTTGTGTTTATTCTGCCTATTGGCTGGAGTTTGTTTTATAGATTATCTTTTGTTGTGTAATTCTGTCTCACAAAATTTATATAGAAACACCGGACTTGAGCAATCTGACAGCAAATTTGTTGCGGGGGTTCTCGTAGGCGTACATGGACTGTTTGAGTTTAGAGGGATGGACGCCAGTTGGCACTGTCATGCATGGGGTTAATGTGCACGTTTTTCTTTTTTCTGTTTGTTTGGTTCTGGGGGAAGTTCGGGGTTTGATTGTTGCCCTTATGTTGGAATGTGGTCTTTATAATTTTGTTTTCGACACAATCTATTTTTTCTAAAATGTAAAATGTTAATATGAGTGAATTGTCTCTCTCCACGTGGAATGTGAATGGGTTGGTGCACCCCATTAAAAGAAAGAAAGGTTATTTCTCTTAAGCGTAAGAAATATGATGTAGTGTTTCTTCAAGAAAAGAAACTCCCGCAGGAAGCTGAAAAATATGGGAAGATATGGGGTGGATATGTTTTCTTTAGTGCTGGCTCGAAAGCAGGGGAGTCATTACATTTAAAAGTAAACATCTACAATTCAAATGTCTCAAACAGATTAAAGATAAATTAGGAAGAGTCATTACTGTTTTAGCAGAAATTCAGGTGCAAAGTCTTATTTTGGATAATATTTACGCACCTAGCGATGATGATCAGGGCTTTTTATAGATCTTGAAGGGATGTTGTAAGCTGCTGGCACCCCTCATAATATAGTATTGGGAGGAGACTTTAATCTTTTGATGGAGTCTTTGATCTTAGTGAAGCAAAAGTGTGCAAACCCCCTAGAGCAACATTGATGCTTCACAGGATGTGTACAAATCTTGGGCTTACAGATATTTGGAGACTTTTGAACCCATATGGTAGGGACTATAAAAAAAATTTCATCAGTCCATAAAATTTACTTTAGATATTTTTTTTATTTTTTATGTCTAAGCCCCTCATTTCATCTGTTGTTGATTGCTCAATTGGAAACATTTTAGTCTCCGATCATGCCCTGGTGTGTTTAGAGGTGTTGCCACATATGGAGAAAAGGAAATCCTACAGTTGGCGCTTTAATGTATCCCTTTTGCAAAATCCTGAATTCCAACAAATGTTAAAGGCTGAAATCAATGTTTAAATGAAGACCAACTTGTCCTCAGTATCCTACAGTATGCTGCATTCACCAAAAAATCCAAAGCACAAGAACTCGTGGAATTGGAAGGGAATATTAAAAGTGCCGAGACAGAGATGAAGCGCTAAATGTCGTCTAATGGCCTCAGAGAATTGATCCGATTGAAATACAGATATAATACTTTTTTGTCACAGAAGATGGAGTTTTGGCTATTCAGGGCAAGACAGTCATACTTTGAGTCGGGGGACAAAGCAGGAAAACATCTGGCTAGATATATAAAACAGAGAGAGTCTTTTTCTACCATTCCCTTAGTGAAATCTGCTGGTAGTGAAATATTTACCTCAGCCATTTATATTAATAATGCTTTTTAATAATTCTGTCTTGAACTCTATAGTTCCACATCTTCATCTACTGATGAGGATATTAGAAACTTTGTGGAACTGTTAGAACTTCCTAAACCGACGGCTGAGCAAAAAAATTCTCTTGATTCTGAGATAACCTTGGAGGAGCTTGGCGAGGTAATTAAGGCCTTGCCAACAGGCAAGGCTCCGGGGCCAGATGGCTTTGCCGCTGAGTTTTTTAGATCTTGTGCTACAGAATTGGCTCCACTTTTGCTAGAAGTTTATATGGAATCATTAAAGAATGGAAAGCTTTCGCCAACCATCTCACTTGACACCAAAAAGGTGTTTGATATGGTAGAATGGGATTATCTTTTTAAGATTTTGGAAATGTACGGGTTCAGGAATACTTTTATTGGTTGGATTAAGTTACTTTATTGACACCCAGTAGTGGCGGTACAAAGGAATGGATTAATTTCATCTTATTTTACTTTGGATAGGGGCACCCGGCAGGATTGCCCTCTTTCTCCATTATTGTTCTGTCTTGCCCTGGAACCATTAGCAGCCGTGAAAAGAAAGGAGGATGATTTTCCAGAGATGGTGGCAGAAGGTGTGGCACATAAACTTTTGCTCCGAAAGCTTGTCTTGCCTCCACAGAATTATTCATTCCTTTTCTAAGTTCTCAGGTTACAGAGTTGATTGGTCTAAATCCGAAGTTTTGGCTCTGACAGCATACTGCCCAGTAATGGCTTTTCAGCCAGGTGCCTTCCAGTGGTCCAAACAGGGCATTAAGTATTTGGGTATTTTATTCTCAGCAAATTTGTGTGATTTTTTTTTTATTTTTGAACCTTCAATAAAAATGTTTTCGAGTGATGTGGGCAGGTGGGCTTCATTACATTTATCTCTTATTGAGAAGATTAATATTATTAAAATTAATTGTATTCTAAAATTCAACTACCTGATACAGTCTCTTCCTATAGATGTCCCCCTCTCTTATTTCAAGCAATTTGATAGCATAACGAAGTCCTTCATTTGGAATGGTAAATGTCCCAGATTAAATTTCAGTAAATTGCATAGGCCGATTGACAAAGGTGGGCTAGGCCTACCCAAGATTTTTTTATTATTATTATTATACATTCGGTCTCAGACATATTGGTCACTTCCACCTGAGAGAGCCCCTCCCTGGTTTTGTATTGTATTTCTATCAAACTAACCGGAGAAGTTAAGTTACACCCCGTTATCTCACATTTGCACACGGTATGGGCAAAAATGTTTAATTCGGACATTTATTTAAATGTTGCTTCGACCCAAAGTTATGTATTAATCAGTCCCCTTTCTGCTGGACAGAGTGGATTGTGAGGGAGGTTAATATGCTTGGTGACCTACAGTGCTGTGCAAAAGTCTTAGGCACATAAGCTTCACAAAAACATTTGTCTTAAAATGGTTATTTATATTTTCAGCTTTAGTGTGTCAATAGGAAATATACATTTTAGACTCCTAAACATTCATTTTGCAAATAGAATAGAAGAACAGGGAGCCCTGCAACAGATGGCATGGTCCCCACAGAGCCCCCCACTGAATATTGAGTCAGTCTGAAATTACATAAAGAGACAGAAGCAACTGAGACAGCTGAAATAGATAGAAGATCTGTGGCAAATTCTACAAGAAGCTTAGAACATCCTATCTGCCAACAACCAAGAAAAACTTTATCCAGGTGTACCTAGGAGAATTGGTGCTGTTTTGAAGGTAAAGGTGGTCACATCAAATATTGATTTTTTTTTTTTTTTTTTTTTGTTTACTGGACTTTGTATGACGTTAATTGATAAATGCAAACTATTCATGGAAATATTTTTGAAGACATCCTCACTATGCAACATTTTCCCCAAGTGCCTAAAACTTTTGCACAGTACTGTATATGAGAGTGGAGTGTTGAGATCCTTTGAAAATTTGGTTCAACATTTTGGGGTTCCCAGGTGTCAATTCTCTAGGTATTCACAGCTGCACCACCTGCTTTGTACTATTTTTGGGAATAGCATACACCCCCCTAAAGCAGCAGATACTCTGGAAGTGGTGACACACCCACCTGCTGGTGATGCCAGTCAGAAGATGGGGACACAACTCATGTTTTTTGGTGGTTTGTTAAGATCCAAGAATTCTGGTTGAGGGTTCAGAGTTTTATGTGTGACTTATTGGGCACTCAAATTTCATTTTGTCCCAGACTCTGTATTTTAGGCGATGGGGCAGTCATTAGTATAGGGGATAAATACATAAGAATTTTAGTCCTAACCAGTGTCATGATCAATAGACAGATCATTCTGAGGGGATGGAAGTTGGCTGGTGCACCCTCATTTCGAGATGGGTGCACTGAGATGGGCAGGGTGGCAGCATTTGAGGAGATGTCAGAGAGAAGGCTGGGCAACCTGAGGGTGTTTGATATGAAGTGGGGTAGCTATCTAAACTTTCTGGAGGGCTCTCAGTGGAGGGGCAGTGGAGAAGGGATTTATAGTTTGAATGTGTGTTATTATTTTATATATATACAGTTGTGCTCAAAAGTTCGCAAACCCTTGGAGAATTGGTAATATATGTACCATTTTTAAAGAAAACATGAGTGAGCAGGCAAAACACATTTCTTTTATTTCTTATGGGATTCATATTCAACTGTAGGTTATAACAAAATGGCACAATCATAAAACAAAACATGGCAACAAATAAAAAAATGAAATGACCCCTGTTCAAAAGTCTGCATACCCTTAGTTCTTAATACTGTGTATTGCCCCCTTTAGCATCAATGACAGCATGCAGTCTTTTGTAATAGTTGTCTATGAGGCCCCAAATTCTTGCAGGTGGTTTAGCTGCCCATTCGTCTTGGCAAAATGCCTCCAGGTCATGCAAAGTCTTTGGTCGTCTTGCATGAACAGCACGTTTGAGATCTCCCCAGAGTGGCTCGATGATATTAAGGTCAGGAGAGACTGTGATGGCCACTCCAGAACCTTCACCTTTATCTGCTGTAACCACTGGAGGGTCAACTTGGCCTTGTGTTTAGGGTCACTGTCGTGCTGGAAAGTCCAAGAGCGTCCCATGCGCAGCTTTCGTGCAGAAAAATGCAAATTGTCTGTCAGTATTTTCGGATAACATGCTGCATTCATCTTGCCATCAATTTTCACAAGGCCTTGTTGACCCCTCTCCAAACATAGCGCTTATGGTTGTGACCATAAAGCTCTATTTTGGTCTTGTCGCTCCAAATTACAGTGTGCCAGAAGCTGTGATGCGTGTGAAGATGTTGTCGGGCATATTGTAACCAGGCTTTTTTGTGGCATTGGCGCAGTAAAGGCTTCTTTCTGGCAACTCGACCATGCAGCTCATTTTTGTTCAAGTGTCGTCGTATTGTGCTCCTTGAAACAACCACACCGTCTTTTTCCAGAGCAGCCTGTATTTCTCCTGAGGTTACCTGTGGGTTTTTCTTTGTCTCCCGAACAATTCTTCTGGCAGTTGTGGCTGAAATCTTTCTTGGTCTACCTGACCTTGGCTTGGTATCAAGAGATCCCTGAATTTTCCATTTCTTAATAAGTGATTGAACAGTACTGACTGGCATTTTCAAGGCCTTTTATATCTTTCCATCTTTATAAAGTTCCATTACCTTGTTACGCAGGTCTTTTGACAGTTCTTTTCTGCTCCCCATGGCTCAGTATCTAGCCTGCTCAGCGCATCCACGTGAGAGCTAACAAACTCATTGACTTTATACACAGACACTAATTGCAATTTAAAAAGCCACAGGTGTGGGAAATTAAACTTTAATTGCCATTTAAACCTGTGTGTGTCACCTTGTGTGTCTGTAACAAGGCCAAACATTCAAGGGTATGTAAACTTTTGATCAGGGCCATTTGGGTGATTTCTGTTATCATTATGATTTAAAAAGGAGCCAAACAACTATGTGATAATAAATGGCTTCATATGATCACTAGCCTTAAATAAAAGACAGTTTTTTGCATGATCAGTCATATTTCAATATTTCATATTTCATTCAAAATCAATGCCAAAATTTCACAATTTCTGCCAGGGTATGCAAACTTCTGAGCACAACTGTGTGTATATATATATTTTTCTGTTTGTGTGTGTGTGTGTGTGTGTGTGTGATTTGGCTTTGACCACAGGGATGTTTGTTGGGGGTTAGGGTGGGGTTGGGGATTGGGAGGGGGAATAATGGGGGTTAAAAGTTGATTCTGTGTATTTATGTTTAGCTTTTCTGTTTCATGTGTTGGAATCAATAAAAAGTGTTAATCGAAAAGAAATATATTCATGATTTTTTTGGAGAAAAAAAATATTGCCATATCTGATTACATCATAAACACCCTCCCGGCCGAGGGATCAGTGAATATACTTGCTTTTCAAATTAAATTTATGCATTGAAACATGAAAAACTTAAACCAAAGATATTTCTAAATTCAAATTACACTTCAGACGAAACGAAAAAGCTATAAGAATAATGAAGTGGTCAAAAATAAATATAAGCTCCCTTCCTTTTGCCATCACGCAAGTATCCATCTCCAACAGGTGGAAAATTACGAATACAAATTAAGATCTGAAGACAATTATAAATGTGAATATAATAATGATAATGAGAATTAAAATATAAATAAATTGTAGGTTCAAGCTGAACTTGTTTAGGTTGTGTACACATCTGCTGTATAAAGTGAACCTGTCGCTTTACGTGTGTTCCACAAGACACGCTCCAGCTGCACTCCTGTGAACAAACAGCACATCAGAGAGACGCATCGATGGCTTTTCTGTCGTCTGTTCTTCAAAATATAATAAAGTGTGTTTCTTCAAGTGTGTGTCTTTGTGTCTGTAGTTCAGCCTAATGATGTCTGTCATTTTAATCTTGTTCTTTGTGCATCAGTTCAGGTCCCAGCCAAAGAAACAAAACTTTAGGCTACGTGAGAGCCCCTTATGATGTACATTCATGTGACATGCATCTCTATGAAGTTGAGAATTAAAACATTTGAAACCCTGTCTTACTAAAGCCATCATTATTTCTGTAATAAAATTCTGTAATAGTTCATAAATTTCTGTTCCTTGACAAGGTTAAAACTTCCATGTTTGTCAGTATTTCTACATTATTTTCATTTTGAGAAGACAAACTCTTGGACATACACTACCGGTCAAAAGTTTTGAAACACTTACTCATTCTATATTATAATTTTTTTTTCACATTTTAGAATAATAGTAAAGTCATCAAAACTATGGAATAACATAAATGGAACTATGGGAATTATGTTGTGACTAAACAAAATCCAAAATAAATCAAAACTGTGTTATATTTTAGCATCTTCAAAGTAGTCACCCTTTGCCTAGAATCTGCAGACATGTACTCTTGACATTTTCTCAACCAACTTCTTGAGGTATCACCCTGGGATGTTTTTTAAACAGTATTGAAGGAGTTCCCATCTATATGCTGGGCACTTATTGGCTGCTTTTCTTTATTATTTGGTCCAAGTCATCAATTTCAAAGACTTTTTTTTTTATTTTTATAAAATTTTAGATTTATAATGAAATAAATTAATATGGTGGCACAATTATATTTTTGTCTACAAAACTATTTTCAAACATTTAAGCGTACGCCTTCAGATCTAAAGATTTTTAAGATCATGGGAAACATTTCGGTCAAGTGTTCCGAACTTTTGGTAGTGTATTTTGACCAAAGTTTCAGCACCTTTGGACCGGACAGCTCCCGTAATGAAGCACTTAAGTTCTACTTTATAACGAGGGATCTACATGCTGGTTTGGGAGACGGACGTTACTCCATCTTAAAATAACGAGCAACATTCGATAAGATGATCGTAAATGCTTAAGTTGCAACGTTATCGGGAAACTAACCAATGTCATTCCTTTCTGTGCAAAGATGCCTCCTTTCTATGTAAATTATGCTCAGTGTAGATTGTGCTTCATTCACAAAAATTGCCTGGCACAGTTTAGATCGCACTATTGCCACAAATAAAAGTAGGCAGTAAAATTGATTTTATTTAAAAGAGATGTTTGTTCAACACATCATCTCAGCAGTAATTCATCAAAAACTGATCAAATGATGGAGAAGAGCTGTATAGCCTATATCCAGATGTAGTCGAGCACACTTTTTCGTTATGTTTAAGAGATTATTTAGGTGTCTGGATCACACTGAAGATGTACAGTCTCGGCAGGGTGTGTCAAATGCGGTCTGCGGAATCCTCCACTGCATAGCGCTCAGAATTGGCCTGCAAAATCGCAATTGCACGCGCGTTTGCACATTTGGCTGATCTGCATAATTTGTTTAGTGAATAGGGCACTAAGTCAATGCAGAGAGCAGGTGCTAGTAAATAGCGCATTTACCGGGCACAATTCATTCTTAGTGAGTTTGTTTTATGATTGTTTGCGATCATCTTAATGTTTCCCAAACTAGCACAGTAGATTGCTCGTTATAATTAGAACAGGAGCTGTCCGGTCCAAATGTGCTGAAACTTTGTCTTCTCAAAATGAAAGTAACGTGGACATACTGACAAACATGGAAGTTTTAACCTTGTCAGGGCATTGAAATTTATGAACTATTACAGAATTTAATTACAGAAATATGATGACTTTAGTGAGACGGGGTTTCAAATGTATTAATTCTCAACTTCATAGAGATTAATGAAAGTGAACATGAATGTATGTAACATGAATGTATGTGATGTGCATTTTAAGGGGCTCTCATGTAGCCTAAAGTTTTGTTTCTTTGGCTGGGACCTGAATTGATGCACAAAGCACACACAAGTGTTGTAGTACTCTAGATCGGTCTTGGTCTGGAGATCACAGATGTTTGACATCAGAACCAGTGAATGTAGGTCAGGTGGCTGCTCCTGGGTCCTAGTGCCTAGTGTCCTCTGTCAGTGCGACTTTTGTGTTTTTATTCTCTCTATCAACAACGCGATTTTGACCCAGTACAACTTATAGTCAGGGCTTTATTTCCAGAAAATACAGTAAATAAATAAATAATTTATTTGCTGTGCCTTTGCAAGAATTAATTTGCAAATTGGAAAAGACACACATTTTTTGGGTTTTCATTATCCAATTAGCGCTCTTGGCATCTGTGACCTCATTATACAGCATACCTCTGTTACTTGTGTTTTTTGCTTAGCGAATTTCAAACATTACGAGTTCACGCTACTAAGACTATGTGGGATAGTGGTGTGCCATGGGATTTTTTTTAATCGTAAAAAGTGTACTGTGGCACAGCTGTATGTAAATTCTGCAATGCAATGCTTACCGAGACGGCTGGGACCAGGAAAAACTTTTACTGGCACTTAGAAAGGAAGCATAAAGACAGGTAAGCTAAGTGTAAGTGATGTTAGCCAAGCTAGCTAGCTAATGTTAGCAATCTGCCTCTTGCTGCATTTCATTCAACCCAGAAAGTCAGATTTTCCAGCTTCCTACTGGGAAAAGTGCAATGGAATGCCACACGAAGTCATAATTACAACTTGGAAAGTCGTGCGGAAATTTTAAACTCCGATTTCGCCAAGATGCAGGTGCGTGACGTCACACAATCTTGTCGGCACCCGGAAGATGTACAAAATAAGTGGTAAACATTCACTTCCATTAAATAATATCGATAAATGAGTCAAAGTTCCTAAATTACATAATATTAAAGCTTGTTTAACAAACGTTAGAAGAGTAGCAGGTGTTCAAAACGTGTCAAATTATACTCTCTTTTTATAATCGTACACCTGTAGCACAAATGCTAGCATTGCAGATTGTTCATGAATTGGGTTGCTAGGAGATCAAACACCTGCTAAACTAACGGGAGCGTTGCAGTTTTGTTTCCTTTAATGTCAACTTCCGAGCATCTGCCATTGGAATGCCTTTAGTTGGAGATCGGATATATCAAGAGTAATATCCCACATCTGATTTGAATGGAATGCAGCATCTGTACCTAAACTCATCTTCACCCCTCACCCAAAGAGATTTAGCGAGTATTAGCTATACATATTAGCTGCCTATGTATTTACTGTTTTTTAGGGCGCTAGTTTCAGTAGTTTGCCAGCTGTTTGCCACCTAGCTAGGTGCGCAAGCTACCTAATTTAGTTAACATATATTGAGGGATGTAGCTAATGCAGTGGGGGGTTTTTTTTCTCCCCTTTTCTCCCCAATTTGGAATGCCCAATTCCCAATGCGCTCTAAGTCCTCATGATGGCGTAGTGACTTGCCTTAATCCGGGTGGCGGAGGACGAATATCAGTTGCCTCCACTTCTTAGACCGTATCTTATCACGTGGCTTGTTGAGTGCATTACTGCAGAGACAGCAGGTGTGGAGTCTTCACGGCACTCTCTGCGGCATCCACGCACAACTCACCAGGCGCCCCAACGAGAGGATACGACATTATAGCAACTATGAGGAGGTTACCCCATTTGACTCTACCCTCCCTAGCAACCGGGCCTATTTGGTTGCTTAGGAGACCTGGCTGGAGTCACTCAGCATGCCCTGGATTCGAACTCGCGACTCCAGGGGTGGTAGTCAGTGTCAATACTCGCTGAGATACCCAGGCCCCCGCTAATGCAGTTTTTTTGTTTTTGTTATTAACAATTTTTTATTGATTCCATATACAAACTTAAACAACACAAGAATACAGGGAATCAACTTTCAACAACCATGTGCCCCCCCCACCCGCCACCCAACACACATCCCAGTGGTCAAACACTAAACAACAACAGACACAACAAAAACACATACAGTCAACCAACACAAAAGAAAAAGTGTTCAACCTATAACTCTACTCATCCCTCTCCACTGCTCCTCCCTGGCAACCCTCTAAGAAGGCCAAATAAGTGCCCCACTTCTTCCCATATGCACCCAAACTTCCCAGCCGTCTATGTGACGCTGCCACTCTGCCCAGCTCGGTGCACCACTCATGAAATGAGGGCGCATCATCCGACTTCCATCCCCTTAGCATTACCTGCCTGCCGATCATCACGCTGGTAAGGACCCAGTTTTTTATATGTTTATTCATTATATTAATACCTGCCCCATCACCCAAAATACAAAGTCTGGGGCAAAATAAAATCTGAGTGCTCAAGACCTCACAAATAAAATTCTGAACCTTCGACCAAAACTCTTGAATTTTTGTACAGAACCAAAAAACATGGGCCATGTCCCCATCCTCCAAATGGCATCGCCAGCAAGTAGGTGTATTTTTAAGGCCAAGCCTATACAATCTGGAGGGAGTCCAATAAAAAGCTTCGGATTTAGATCAATTAACTTATTTAATAAGAACTTAGAAATTAAAATTCTGTGGAGGCAAGGCATAGATCTAGTAGGGTCGGAAACGAATAATAAATTACCATCTGCGTAAAGCAAAAGCTTATGCACCATACCTCCCGCCTCCACCCCTGGAAAATCATCTTCCCTTCTTATCATGGCTGCTATTGGTTCCAGGGCAAGACAGAGCAATAATGGGGAAAGAGGACAGCCGTGCCAGGTGCAGCTATCCAGAGTAAAATAATCTGAAATTAATCCATTTGTTTGTACCGCTGCTACCTGGTATCTATAAAGTAACTTAATCCATCCAATAAAAGTATTCCCGAACCTTTATATTTCCAAAATCTTAAAAAGATAATCCCATTCTACCATATCAAATGCCTTTTCGGCATCAAGTGAGATGGCAGTGACAGGAGTCTGATCATTTGCCACTAACCACATAATATAAATGAAATGCCTAATGTTATCAGAAGAGCTGCAGCCCTGAATAAACCCCACCTGATCTATATGTATAAGAGATATCATAACTTTACTCAATCGGTTAGCCACAATTTTTGACAATATTTTACCATCTAGCTGGATCAGAGAAATTGGATGATAACTCTTACACTCACTTGGATCTTTGTCCCTTTTAAGTATCAAACTGATCCGGGCTCGTGTCATGGTTGGCGGAAGCTTTGCGTTCTTTAATGATTACGTATAAACTTCTAGCAAAAGTGGGGCATATTCTGTAGCGTAAGATCTAAAAAGTTCAGCAGCAAAGCCATCTGGCCCCGGAGTCTTACCTGTAAGCAAGGCCTTAATTACCTCGCCAAGCTCCTCCAATGTTGTCTCAGAATCAAGATAATGTTTTTTGCTCAGTCATCAGTTTAGGGAGTTCTAATGGTTCCACAAAGTTTCTAATACCTTCATCAGTAGACGAAGACATGGAACTACAGAGATCAAGATAGAACTCTTTAAAGGCATTATTAATATCAATTGCCGAGGTAAAATTTTCACCACCAGCAGATTTCACTGAGGGAATGGTAGAAAAAGACACTCTCTGCATTATATATCTAGCCAAAAGCTTCGCTGCTTTATCCCCCGACTCAAAGTATGACTGTCTTGCCCTGAATAGCCAAAACTCCACCTTTTGTGACAAAATAGTATTATATCTGTATTTCAATCTGGTCAATTCTCTGATTCCATCAGATGACATTCGGTGCTTCAGCTCTGACTCTGCACTTTTAATATTCCCTTCCAACTCCATGACCTCCATGACTTTTTGATGAATGAGGCATACGTTATGATCCAACCCCTAAGAACCACCTTAAGTCCCAAGCCACGCCCACAGAGGATACCGAAGACCAGTTGGTCTCCATATACACATTGATTTCATCCTTTAACATTTATTGGAATTCAGGATTGTGCTAAAGGGATATATTAAAGTGACAACTATATGATTTCTTTTTCTCCGTATGTGGCAACACCTTTAAACTCACCAGGGTGTGATCCGAGACTAAGATGTTTCCAGTTGAGCAATCCACAACAGATGAAATGTGGGACTTAGGTATATATATATATATATATATATATATATATATATATATATATATATATATATATATATATAAAAAGCTATTCAAGAATAAATCTTATGGAATAAATTCAATTCCTATATAACCACTGCAGTGTCCAGATCCCAGACTTTGTGCAGATGTGCCAAAAGATGACAAAGGATTTCTTTGTTGCTAAATCCTAAACTAAAGTTTGATTTAACTAAATCATCCACATCCATTTCTTGCATTGATGAAGCTGCTGGCTATCATTGTGATAATAGCACGCTGTTTCTGGTCATTGTGACATTATCCTCAAAATATTCTGACTTAAATGTCATAATGCTGTGACTTTATTTTCATAATTTTGACTTTATTCTCAAAATATTATGACTTTAATCTCCTGATGCTACAACTTTATTCTCGTAATTTTGACTTTCAAAATATAATGACTTTGTTCTCAAAATCATAGATTATTTTTTTTTCCCCCCATGGCACCATTTGACTAAAAGTGTATGTATCATTTTGATTAAACACCGTTTGATCATAACATTTAATTAAAACATGGAATCCAGAATTTTTTTTTTTTTTACGGAAAACGCATAATATGTGTCTGTGAGACTTTATGCATTTCTTTTAATAAAGCCATTTTTGTGTAATTTCATCTAAATATGGGGCACTTTATTTGTTGATTATAATATAGATTTAGTATCGATACCGAGGTACAAGGGCTGGTATCGTACCGAAGCCAAAATGTTGGTATCGGAGCAACCCTTTTCTACACACCTCCATATTTGTTTTGACTGTAGCACCAGGGCCAATTTTGCTGTCATTTGTACCAATTTGTTCGACAAAATGAAGATTTATGTCAGGTTAAATGGCCAAACAAGATGTGTCAAATTGTTTCTAATGGTAAGAAAACCTCTGCTCTCTACAAAACACAGGAACTTTTTTCACTCTTTTTCATCCTTCACACACAAACACACACACACCATTCATCTCTAATGTGTATACACTGGAGTGCTGTTAAGGAGCATAGAGAGACAGGGACTGCCTTGCACAATGGTGAAGTTTCTTTCTGCTCTGCAGAATTAAAAATGTTTAAATGTGTTTAATGGTTCCTAGGAAAAAATGCCCCATAAAGTTGAAAACCAATAAATGTCTCTCATATGATGGCAAACTATGTCTTTTCCTCTCCTTTCATGCCTGAGGGCATTTTATGAATTATAAATGGTTTTTATTTGTTGTTGTTAGGGAGATTTGAGATTGTGTATGTGCAAGAATGTTTATGTGTGTGTTTTCCTCATTTCTGGAGGCTGTCTAGGACAAGAGACACATGAAGTCAGATGGGCTTTGGACTCGGACGTCATACAGTAGTGTGGCTCTGCACAGTGTCAAAGCAGACAGACACACTCCGATCCTTTTCATTCTGAATCACTTCATGGAATATATTCAAATACTTCATCATCTGCTCTATCCTTACACACAAACACAGAAGGTTCTATTGCCTTTTTCATCTTGTCTCTCATGAACCGAAGAAAATAATGGATTTTAAGTTCTAAAATAGGGCTGTCAATTTATTTAAATGTGATTTGATAAATGTATCAAATTAATCACACATAATTGCAAAAATCAATATTTCCTGAGAAAAGCCCCCAAATGAAGACTGTACATTAGGTACTCTTTTTATTAGGGGCCGTTCACACAGTTTTATCATTCAACAGAGCCTGATCTCATGAAAATTACGTGACTGTGTCTACTTCTTTGCAAAATGAAATTGCGTGATTCATTACATGTATCGTGGCAATTCTGAAGTGAAAGGTCCACTGTGTGGTGCTAGAAGCGAGTTACATTTTCTCCCAAACAGATGAGATTTTTATGGTTATTGCTCTATAGAATTTTAAATCAACAAATCCTGCCTTCCTACCCTAACCAATAGTGTCATAAAAAGCAAATGTGATTTGAAAATGCAATTGCTGAAGCAACTACAGTTGAAGTCAGAAGTTTACATACACTTAGGTTGGGAAAATCAAAAGAAATCAGCCAAGACCTCAGGAAAAAATTGTGGACCTCCACAAGTCTGTTCATCCTTTGGAGCAATTTCCAAACGCCTGATGGTACCACGTTCATCTGTACAAACAATAGTACGCAAGTATAAACACCGTGGGGCCATGCAGCCATCATACCGCTCAGGAAGGAGACACATTCTGTCTCCTAGAGATGAACGTAGTTTGATGTGAAAAGTGCAAATCAATCCCAGAACAACAGCAAAGGGCCTTGTGAAGATGATGGTAACAGGTAGACAAGTATCTATATCCACAGTCAAGCGAGTCATTTATCGACATAACCTGAAAGGCTACTCAGCAAGGAAGTAGCCACTGCTCAAAAACCACCATAAAAAAGCCAAAATACAGTTTGCAAGTGCACATGGGGACAAAGATCTTACTTTTTAGAGAAATGTCCTCCTGGTCTGATGAAATTTTTTTTAACTGTTTGGCCATAATGACCATCATTATTTTTGGAGGAAAAAGGGTGAGGCTTGCAAGCCGAAGAACACCATCCCAACCGTGAAGCATGGGGGGGCAGCATCATGTTGTGGGGGTGCTTTGCTGCAGGAGGGACTGGTGCACTTCACAAAATAGATGACATCATGAGGAAGGAAAATTTAGTGGATATATTGAAGCAACATCTCAAGACATCAGCCAGGAAGTTAATCTGTGTTCACAGATATGTCTCTATTTGTACAGAAAGGTGCACATTCATTTAATTCAGAATTTCACAGGCACAGGGTATTTGTGTGTGGATAGTAAGATGCATGAATGACATTTATCGAATTGAGGGATAAGTGTTTACTCATTTGTGAATAATATTGATACTATATTCATCCCATAATTTATAACTATAATAGAAAGACTGATCTACCAAAAGTCACTATTTATCAGTGTGTGTGTGTGTGTGTGTTTGACATTGTGCAAGGAATGCTACCCAAAAACTGTTTCCATTTTTTTCATTTCATATTTTCCATTTACCCAAACAAAAGAATAAGTTCTAAAAGTGAATCATTCTTTTCTTTCATCACAGTTTGTAGATTATTATCTTGTCGACAACAAGTGCATGAACAAGAATAAGTGTCTACATGTAATAAATCTTCCTAGCTTTTACAATTTGTGTGTATTTGCATACTTGTGTGTGTTGCTTGTTTTATCTCTTCTGATCTGGTAAAGAGGACTGGAGACAAAGTGGCGCGTCAGGCTGAAGGAGGGGTGCTGAAACAACTTGTGTGTGTTTATAGCTGCTGTGTTATCTGTGTTAGAGGCTTGCAGACATCATGTCTCATCTGCCTGTGCTTTCTAGTTCTAGGGGCCTGTGTGTATCTGTGTGAGACTGCTGTTAGAACTGTGTAGGGTACGGCCTGGAATGTTTCTACAAGAGGTCACCATCAGGGCATATAAACTACAGTGAGGTGTCTTTATTCCATACTTCCAGCTTTCTATTACCTTTTCACTCCCTTTTCATCTTTTATTTGTCCTCTTTCTCACTCTTCTGAAGAAGAGTGCTGTTTCTTAATGAGATTTTCTGAAATACTCTTTACCCATTGCTTTTTACTGTAGAATGACTCATTGATGTTTCTCTGAGTATTGTGTTTTAGGCTTCTGATTGCTAAATGGTGAAAATAGTGTTTTTACTGGTGGTCGACTGATATGGGTATTTCATATCTGTCTGATATGGGCTGATATGATGTCTAGAGAACAGGGTGCCCCATGACTGTTGATATGCCAGCACACACACACATACAAACTTGCATATGTTGGAACTGATTATAAAGTGATTACAGTTATAAATTGTCCACTTTCTCAGCCATCATTGTTAGGGAAGTATTTTTTCCCATTCATTTTTATTAAAGAGTTTTAAGCTGTGAACCAAACCAACCAGCTCACAGGTGAATCACGACATTACAAACTTTGGTTTGAATCAAAAGTTTTTGAAAATCAGACAAAAAAAGACAAAGGTACAAGATTGAGTACTTCAAGTCTTTAATGAGGGAATGAATTACAATCCCATGAAAAATGACGTAATCAAATTAAAAACAATCGAAAAATATAAAACAATTTATTTGGAGTTGTTGAATAATATAAGTGTGAATTACAAATGTAGAAAGGCTTTATATATTTTTTGTTTATTGCAAAATCATATTCACAGTTTATTCACTGTATATCATAAGAGTGGGTGGTCGCTGTTGAGCTCTTTCGCAGTGGTTTGTTTGCTGCGATTCTCTGAATGGTGGATCCTCTCAGGATATTGGAAGTATAGTTATTCATCAGGACTTCCACTATTAAACTTTTTTTTTTTTTTTAATGGTTAACATTGATTTATATACTATCGATCAACAACCTTGGAGCTCATGGTAGATCTGTTTTTAAAGGTTTATAATTTACCATGAATACTTGATTCCTCGAAGGAAATGGAAAGAAAAGGAGTTTTACTTCCGGAACCAGATTGTTTGTCCTCTATCAGTCAATGCAGAAAATCTCAGTGTACAAATATTAATCGACGAATAGGTTAATCAACCTGGCTGATATATTAGTCTAGTTTTCACTATGAAAACAAAGAGACCACCCACAAGGCATCTAAATAAATGAATTTTGTCCTGTCAGCTTTATTGTTCTTGTTCACTAATGTATGTGGCAGTGTGTATTCACGCTTGTGTGTGTAAAGGGTGAGTTTAGCTTTGTTGGTCCTGAACTTTTTGATGATTTCATGCTTTATTTTTTTTGGCATTCCTGGAGGAAGGGGGTAAAACTGTTGATGTAGCTAAAAGCAGTGGACTTTGGAGTGGGATAAAGGAAGAAAGCAGAACAACCCTCTACGGACACGTTGGAGAAAGAATCTGCATTTGCTAGTACATTTTTGTTTTTACTTGGCAATGTGCAAAAAAATTATTTAAGACAAGTATTTGTCTTGTTTTCCAGTAAAAATATCTAAACATTCTTTAAACGTGATTTATTTAACAAGCAAACTGGCATAAGATTTTAAGTCTTGTTTTGAGAGAAATCTAATCAAATTTATTGAGATAAATGCTTAAAACAAGAAAAAAATGTTGCCAATGGGTTAAGAAACACAAACTTAATTCAAAGGGAAAACAACTTTTATTTTGCTTACCCCATTGGCAGATTTTTTTCTTGTTTTAAGTCTAAAGTTCACAATTTTGTCAGATTTATCTTAAAACAAGACTTAATATGCTTGACAAGTAAATAAATCACGTTTTAAGAATGTTTAGATAATTTTACAGGAAAACAAGACAAAAATACTTGTCTTGAAAAAAATTTTTTTGCAGTGATAGGAATGTTAAAAGTACTGGTACTTTGGTACCAAGTTGATACTAAAATAAAAAAAGATGTCACGATATCAGGGTTTATGCAGCAACGGTAGTACCTAGCACTGACTCAGTTCTATACTTGCAAGCTGTCTGACTGACACACGACTGCTTTCAAACCTCACACATGGATTTTATATTATTTGGGAAAAAATTAATGCACAGTTAATCTAATTAAAATTGTGAAGGGTCCTGGTGTGACTATTAAACCACAAAATGATGCGATTTAGTTAAATATAATGTCTGCATGTGCTGGGATCTTTACAGTCAATATGTGAAGCTGCTCGTATGCTAAAATCACTGCATGGATGGGTGGAGAGTTTGCCCAGAACAGAACCATACCTCCAACACCAACAGATTGCTTCAGTTGTCCCACCCAACTTCACAACTCAATCACTGGTGAGTAAAATCTGAATAGTTACAAGGCACTGGCTAATAACAGACATATTGTAGTCGCATAGTGCGAAATTTGGTCAAATATGTGAGTGATTTACTCACAGTGTAGAGGGCTGGCAGAAGAATAGACACATCTTCAGTTTGACATTAGATTTTGCAAGAAAGGCAAAATATTTCTTATTATTGGTGCCCATTTAAAATGTTATGTGTTCTTATATGTGCTATCTCTCTCTCTCTCTCTCTCTCTCTCTCTCTAACGCCTACTGATGATTACCTGTGCATGTCCAATTGTGAATAGACCAGCTGGTGGATAAAGGGTCAGATCTCCTCTTGTGCAGTTTGTAATGTAATTAAGGCTGTCATTTGACCTCATCTGAACCCAGCAGGGCTGCTTGCACCTCAGGCATTGATTCAACCTGCTGCCAATTGGTTATAAAACTTTACTAATCTCCCATTGCTGAATCGAGAAGTCACATAATAGCAAAATAATACAAATCCAGTAAGAGTCACTTTTCATTCTTTCTTTTTTCATCCTCCCTGTTAAATGAATAAGTAATTTTGCATGTCATTGTGACAGAGCCTGAGAGGACACACTTGGCACATAATTGGATGTGATATGTAGGTTGTATGGAAGGCTTTGTGTGAGATACGATAGCTGGATTAAGAGGATAAGAAGGACAGAGTGGCAGCAAGACAGGTGGTGGGAGAGAGAGACAGGTGCATGTACTTACACCCTCCCCATGGCAGTCAGACAACCCCAAAGCTCTTTAATTCAGTGTGAAATTGGGTTCAGATGTATGCCGTGGATCTAGTGTCCTTGATTAGAATGTACACACACACAGTTAGGAGAGATCTGTATGGAGGCGGTTTGCACAGTTGCAGCACCACAGGAGAGAAGAAGAAATTCACTTGGCCACTCATGAAGCCAGCTGAGTCCCCACTGGGTCCTGTCATAATTACTGGTGTCCCCTCAGCCCCATGCCTCCCACTCCTCCTTTCTCTCTCCTTTCTTTATGTGGGTGTAAGGGTCATGTCACAGGCACCGGGTAACTCTCACTGTGTTGACAATGTGGACGAGAAAGAGCAAAAAAAAGATGTTTTCTAGGAAAATCCATTGTCCTTGGCCAATAAATGAATGGCAAGCTGCACAAAAGAGAGAGAACTCTCATTTTCTTTCTTGAATCTTGTGTTCTTGTGTCTCACTCACTCTTTATCTCACTCAGCCGGTTTTTCCCACTTCCTCTCATTTTTGCTTCTTGAAATGTATTTCCTACTGTTTTGTTCACTCCTGTCACTCTCTTAAGCCTAATTTGTACAGTGGAAAAAGGCAAATGAAAGTACCCTAGGCGAATCAAGCCAGCATTCATACTATACACGGCGTCCACACCCACAATTAGTTTTACCCAATCAGTTTAGCTTCAAAATTATCAATTTAAAACATTAAAATAGGAACCTTTCTACAAATGTAGCTACAAAACCTAGCTACAATGTCCTCACCTGATACATGCATTTGATGTCCCAACCACACCCATGATTAGTTTTAACTAGGGATGTCCCGATATGGATGCTGGTATGGCGCTCATTTACTTGTACTCCTGCTCGTAAAAATGCTCAGATACCAGAAACCAATACCTTCTGATGTACGAATGTCATTGCGTAAACATTCAGCACACAATTTAAAATCACGTTATGTACTTGTGTGATTATTAAACCACAAAGGCTGCGTTTTAATGAGATAAATATATAGTTTGTATGTGGTGCGTGCTTCAAAGTAAATTGATCTTGTTTTAAGAATGTATACATGTAAATGTGAAGCCGGCTGCTCATACCAAGGAGCTCTAAAACACCATCATGAGCATAACATGCTCTGTTTGTAGCAGATTACAGCGAGCAGAGCACTAATTCACTATGTAGTGCCGAAGTCTTTCTACAAGTCAGTCCACTGGCGGCCATCTTTGGAAGGCTTCCGGGAAGCTGTTTCCAAGTGCAGCTCCTGTCTACTTGAATGGGGAAAAACCAAAATCTCCAAAACGGTCAGTCAAGATTACAGTCAAAGAACACATTTCAAATCAACAGTAAAATTTGACAACACTGGTATCATAAAATGTGCTTCTTTCCCTCAGATTACACAAAAAAAAAAAAAAAATCATGGCTTGTGTAGCTAATGCACATGCAATCTAAAAGGTGGTTGGCTCTTTTACCTGTAAGGCAGGACTTCCTTTTCTACATCCATTGAACAATGGGCTTTACAATTTCTCCAATTTATTTCAATAGAAGTGGCCCATCTTTGCTAAATAGTCTCTTGTAGCATGAGAACGTACTGACAAAAATGTATTTTATAAAATATCTGCCTTTTGTGGTTTAATAATCACACTGGGTCACATAGCGACCTGCTTTCCGGAGATGAGAAACTACCGTCAAAAACACACAGAAACGGAAAGGGCTTCACCCCAAAATAAAAGCTTCTGCCAAAATAAAACCTCCATTTACAGTAAATGGAAAATAGCACAAAATATTACTACTGTAAATAGTTATGTTGTATTAACTGTAGTAGTGCTACTATTATTATTATTACTACTACTACTAATATACTTTAATAAATCAATAATAATTATCTTATATTTAAGCAATATCTCACATTTGTGATGCAATGTTGTGCAGCACTTTATTTGACAAAAATTACTCATGTTGTATTTTGGATTACACAGTGAGGTTCTGTTTAAAAGCTCTTCATTTGATACTAATACAATATTATGTTGAAAACTATATGTTCTATACCCTTTTGATTACAGTTTTAATTCATTCATTTATTTAGATCCTTATTTAATTATAAAATTTAAATAAATTGTTTTTATATATAAAAAAATAACAGGTGTCAGTATCGGCGAGAACAGAAAAAGAAGTATCGGAACTCGTACTCGTCCCAAAAAAAAAATGGTAGTGGGACATCCCTAGTTTTAACCAATCATCAACACTCTTTGACTAGCAGAGTAACAGGAGATGCAAATTAACTTTTGTGAAATGAGGCAACTCTCTCTGTCCTCTCTCTTTGTTTTTCTTTCTTTATCTCTCCTTTGCATATTCCTGGAGTATCTTTGTAATAGCAGTGTCACCAAACCCAAATCCTTCTGTCTTTTAACTGTCACGAAAACATAGAAATTCCAGCAGGAAGTCATAAACAAGTTGCAATTTCCGTGTGTATCTGTTCTTCTCCAGTACATGAAACCATCCTCATGTGCGAACATACACCCACAAAATCTCACTAAATGAATAAGGTGATGGCTTATGATTTAATGGCTTAGTGATTTAAACAAAAATGAAAGCATCACTGGCACATTCCCTTGTTCTGCTTTCTCTAATTATTCTACCACTGAAATGTTTCTCTTGTATTTATATGTTTATTGTCTATGCCCTGATGACATAAAAAAATCATCAAAGAAAGATATGAGTGAATTTTAAATACAAGTTCATTACTTGAGTGATAAAAGTATGGTAAAGTATTACACTTGTCAGTGTAGTCCAATGAATATTGTATGGAGTGTGGTGAAAATCGTTACTGATGGAAGTAGGGCTGTAACCTATCGCTTAATCTGTTATTTCTTTAATTAATCGTATATTCAACATCTTACCAGTGCTCTCCTTCAAACACTGTGCAAGTCTAGGTAATGTTTGATATGTATTCTGTGCAAAAGAAATAAATAAATGGTTTAAAATATTAAGGTTACAATCAGGTTTCGAAATTAATCAGGGTTCAGGTTAAAAATTACACAGAAAGTGACAAAAATTTCCCATTTATTTAAATGTGGGGACAAAAAATCCCCCTGTAGTGAATTCCCCCTTTTTTATATATATATATATATATATATATAATATGGTGTCTAACTGTATCGGTTTAAAAAAAAATAATAATAATTTAAATGCTATTCTAAGCTATGTATTTATGGGTTTAGACACTGTAGTGACCATTTCAATAAATTTTTATTCAACTATCCATACAGTAAATGGACAACATGCTGTGTGTTGTCTGATCTGTGGTCTCCATGATTTTCAGATGTGTGGGTTTTTTACATAGAATTGTTTTACTTCAATATTTTGAACTACTGCAAATGAAGTCGCTGACGAGGGTTCTCTGTGCACATCGCAAAGCCTAAACGAATCGATTATGAAATTTGTTGTAATTTAATTTCATTGTTGATTATTATCGATTTGTTGTTGCAGGAATAAATGGAAAAATCATATTGTGGAGCTTATATCATGTGACAATGTATCACAGGTTGCCTACACGCCAAACAAGACAGATTTTAGAGATCGTATTGCTTGTTTGCATTTTCAGGGAGTGATTAAACTGCACTGGGGCTATCCGTGGCAGTGGGAAGATGGCATATTTTCACTGTCATAAAACACTGTGCCTTTACGATGTGGTTTGCTTCCATTAGTTAGCTCTCTTTTCTCTAGGTGTTCTAGACAGCTGTCTACCCTCATGAAGCAGAAAGGGACTAGTGAGCCTTTTTGGGTCCTTCGACAACATTCTTGCCTGGCTAATGCTTTTCACATAATGCCTCTTAGCTGGAACCTTATGAGACTGGGATGTCCTCCTGTCAGGGGATATTATGAGATGCCGTGAAAGGAAGACAAAGAGGTAGAAGAATAGCAATGTTCACAGACTCTTGGCTAAGAAAAAGAGATCATTACTCTGGTGGCTTTGTTCTCTGAAAATCTTTGTGTTCTTTTCTTTTGCCTTGAAAGACAATATCTGGTCAACATTGGTGACTCATGAAATTCATACAGATACATTGCATGAACTTTTTCTCTCTGTTGCTCCTCTTTCTCTCTCTTTTGCTCATGTACACTTGGTTGTTCAATGTCCAGCTTGACTTGCCTAGATGAGTGACTCTGAACACTTTCAATTTTCACTTCACTTACTATTCTAAGGGAATCCAACTGAGAGGGTTCAACACAACTGACAATCAACACATCACTGCCCCTCTCGTTCTCTTTCCTTTTCTTTTTCACTACTTCTCCTCGGGTAATTTTGCCTGCTCTGACCACATCTATGACATACATCCTCCTAACCACAGGAAAGATCCTCCAACCACATACACCTTTGACTGGTGTCTTTCACCAGTCATAGGTGTATGTGTAAAGCCAGGTTCACACTGTACAATTTTGGCTATGATTTTGCCATCTGAGACAAATTTCAGGGGTTGTAAAAGATGTCTCTTGTCATAGGGCAAAATCTTCAGTCTTTGATCGCTTAGTGTGACATGTACCCCAACAGCCGATCAATTGCTTTTACAATTCATTTTAGCCTTTAATGAAGTTCCTGTAGTGTGAGAAATTTTGCGTAGTAATAATGCAGTGTGAGGATGGCCAGGTGAGATAAAACACCCAGTCAGCTATCAATCGGGATGACTGGGACCAAAGTCTGGGCTACAATGCATATCATACAGTTTGAAAAATTATGCCACTGTGCCATGGCTTTTATCAGATATTTCACCGGGATCTTTTTGTACAGTCTTTTACAAGCACAGGCAGTTCTCTGTCCTGTGTTGACATATTTCCTATTGAAACAGAAAGTTGGGCGGATCAAATTGAAGGGTGTTTTTTTTTTTTTTTAAATAGCCAGTAGGCTTTAGTAACGTCACAGCCATGAATCATATTTGCTACTTACTAGTCAGTTGCAAGTGATATTAGGAGGATGGATATTTTCATTCTAGAGGACATTTAATTAGTCAAAAATAGTGATGAGTGATACAATTTTTGGTGTATGTCTGCTAAAGGTTAATTTTGTCAACTTTCTGGAAGTACACTAGAATAAGGATGGCTTCAGTGTTAACAGACCTGGACTAAAAGCCACAAAACTCAGATTTTGATTTCATGGGATTTGGGACTTTTGCAGGGCATGGGTTTTTGAAAAGTATTTACCATGTCCCAAACTGGAAGGTACTAAAGTAGAAATTTCAAATAAATAAATAGGTACCTTCTCTTATACAAAATGAATACAATGTCAAGATTTTAATAGTAAAGAGATACTAGTAAAACCATGTGTAGGGCAGTGGTATGAAAGTAATGTCAGTAGGATTTTGACTTTCAGTACTTAGTATTGAATAAATGGTGATAGTGCTGCAACAACTAATCAATAAAATCGATGGTAATCGATAATGGAAAATTATAGACTAATTTCATTGTTCATTATCAAATTTCAGTCATTTTACAATAATGAAAAATGTGTTTGCGTGGAAAAACACAAACTAAGTTGTCCAGCGCACGGGAGCACTTGATGTTAATAACTTCAGAGATCAAAAGCATACAGTTTAATGTGGACCGTTTGCTGCATCAGGTGCGTTGACAGCGGTGTGTTGCATCCACGTCAATAGAACCAGCCGCAACAGAGAAAAGGAGCACAATCGCTTTGATTAAACTATGATGTTTGATAAACAATGGCAGGGTTTTTCCAGGTTTTTTGTTTTTTTGAAATACTAGCTACATTGACCAACCCACATGCATAATGTAGAGCCATACATGGTTGTACCTGTGGTTATTTATTATATAATATTATAAATGCCTCTGTTAAACAATGGAAGATCTATGGTAAACATATGGGAAAGTTCAATGTGAATAAAGGACTTTAAAGTCTGGATCTTCAAGAATTATGAACAAATTATGGATAAAGTTTTCCTCATGTGTAATATACAGTGTCTTATGTTCTAATGATGTTTGAATTGGGAAACAAACTGGCCTGGTTAACATCAGATATTCCTAAAGAGTTAAAAGTGTTCAATAGAACTGTAAAAAAAACTGGCTTTAACAAAATCAGGTTTGTGAACATTAATGTATACAGTCTTTATATTGTGTATTACATATTCTATATATATATATTTATAATATATACAGAATATGTATATATATATATATATATATATATATATATATATGTGTGTGTGTGTATATATATATATATATTGCTTTGTTTTTTCTTTTTGTTTGTTTTCCTTGCTTCTTTTTTTTTATTATTTTTTTTTTTTTTATTAACTAAAAGCCTAACCAGGGACAGGTGCTACAAATGATCTATTAGCTAGAAGCCTGTATACAGAGCATCTGCTGCTTAAACTTATGTAGTAATGTTATTCTGTTATTATTGTCCCTGTCAAATAAACCAATAAAGTAAAACAAAATGATGGGTTTTTTTTTTTATAAATACATTTGAATAAATTACAGGAAATAAAATGTGCCTTTTTTATCAGATTAATTGAAAAAATATTCGAGGATTAGTTGATTATCAATATAATTATTAGTTGCTACACTGAATGGTGATATTTGGTAATCGTTAATGGTCTCTTGTCTACGTGATAGCATGCAATCCATTTATTTAGTATTTAGATTTCTTTTTTTTTTCCAAAGGCAATGCTTATGTTGTGATTCGCAAACTACCACAATGCTGTTTTCTGTAACAGAAGACTATATAATTGGCATTTGTCACCCTACAGTACAGTTATCACCCTTGTGCACTGAGGGCATGTTTTCTTCAATTAGAGATTTGTCTTCTCATTCAGTCTATGAAATATTTTATCTGCTTAATAGGACCAGTTGCTGTTCTTATGGTAACATATGGTAGATTGAATAACAGCAAATTTTTCATCGTCACTTCCTCAAATGAAAACATAATGTGTTTATGAAACAAAACTCCAAATTTCCAAGTGGGCCTTAAACCCATAACCATGTGGTGTGACTGGCCAACTCACAGGGATTATGAAGACTTGGCGACAGGGCATGGCAGGCCTATCATTAGCCAGGCTTTCAACAGAGACAACTATGTCTGCCACATGCTCACTGTTCTCTGTCAATACCCACATTTAACAGTGCGAACAGATGTTCCTCTTCCATTCCCCCTCCCACCTTGAGTGTCACCTGCATCTTAACAAGCTGTTTGTCACCAGTGCTGCAGGGGCTGGATGGGATATTCTGGTATCTGTATTCATTAGCTTCCTCTGAGTCTTGTTCACTCCTGGATCCCTGAGTCACCACTGTTTGCGACAAACAAGAGAAGAGAAGACTCAACTCAGGCAATGACAGGGCTTCTCAGTTAGTTTCTATCTTGGCAATCTCAGGATAGATCTCAGGAGATCTCAAGTTCTTGAAATGAACCTCCTAGTTATAGCAGCCCTCGCACTCGCATGTTTTGGCCATCCAAAAAATAAAAAGTTTGATTAAATAGAAGAACCCTCCAAATTTCTGCATGCCTATTCATTGAAAATAACCTAATACTTAGCAAATTGGCATATTGCTGCACTCTCTTAGCTGAATATACCCATTCTACATACAGCAATAGGCTCGTGGTGGCTTTTATGTTCAGTTGCTACTTTTTAGCTTCAGTTTGCACTTGATTTGGGTCTGTTGCCTCCAGCTGAAGAAGAGTAATTACAATACACTACATGCACATTGTTATATGCAAAAGTCACTTTGCTAAAAATGCCTGCCAACAAAATAAATTGGAATGTAACTAAGAAGCATGGTTGCTGCAATGTATACTCAGGCAGCACAGATGACTGATGCTTATTAACCACTCAGTACATTTACTTGCGCTGTTATAATCAAGCTAGTTTTTTATGTACGCAAGCAACAGTTTTCATCTGTCTGTCCAACTACACGACACAGGGCGTAATTAAATATTTGACAGAAAGACTTCAGCTGAGGAAGTGTTAAATACATGTCTGTTTGTCCAGCATCACATAAAAAAAAGACAAATTATTGTTTTAGTCCTACAGAATAAACTTTTATAGTGCATGTAAAAATTCTGAGAGTTAGGCTTGGGATCGATGCCTTTTTCACGCATCAATAATCTGAATATTTTCCCGATGATTATTGATATATATCAGGATTTTTTCAGATATAAATTGGGGTGCTCATTGCACAGTAGTCTTTGTCTTTTCAACATATTTCAACTTTGGTAAAGTGTGAGCAGCATGGTAAATGGGTCACGCACTGGACGCGTCTGGCAGATGACATGGCGTGTTCTAAAATTCTAAACAATTGTTTTCTATAAAGGTATGTTTTTTATTTGTAACGCAATGTATTTTCAGTTACAAGTATGACGTTTTGTGGTTTAACAGCTTGAATGAAAGATCTATACAAGGCTGCATACAGAGAAATTAAATAATAAACATTGCCCTTTCTAATCATTCAGTTTGCTTAGTTACACCGGTTTTATACACTAACCTGCAAACTCAGCAACATCACTTTGTTCATTCATTTTTTTTTCTCTCCAATTTGGAATGCCCAATTCCCAGTGCACATTAAGTCCTCGCGGTGGCATAGTGACTCTCCTCAAACCGGGTGGTGGAGGACGAATCTCAGTTGCCTCTGCGTCTGAGACATCAATCCGCTCATACCGTGGCTTGTTGAGCGTGTTACCGTGGAGACATAATGCGTGTGGAGGCTTCACACTATTCTCCGCAGCATCCACGCACAACTCACCACGCGCCCCACCAAGAGCGAACCACATTATAGCGACCACGAGGAGGTTACCCCATGTGACTCTACCCTCCCAAGCAACCGGGCCAATTTGGTTGCTTAGGAGACCTGGCTGGAGTCACTCAGCACACCCTGCACTTTTTTAATTCTTGATGAAATACAAAAACCTTCAAAACTGTGAACTGCCATCTGCTGTGCCCCATTAGCACGTTGTCAAATCAAAATCAAATCACTTTTATTGTCACACAGCCATATACACAAGTGCAATGGTGTGTGAAATTCTTGGGTGCAGTTCCGATCAACATAGCAGTCGTGACAGTGATGAGACATATACCAATTTACAATAACATCAAATTAACACAGCACAATTTAAAGTCTAATATACACATAATTACACACAACACAATATACAAATAATAACATACACTGTACAGTATACAATACACACAATATAGATACACATTATTAAAAAAAAAGTATATATAGTATATATAGAATGTACAGTAGGTTGTATTGTACTGTATTGACATTCAGATATTAAGTTGTTAAGAGAGAGTATAATATAATAATAATATAATTTATGACAGTCCGGTGTGACATATAAGAGTAAGGGTAATAAAGTGCAGTGCTGATGTATTTGATCGTGGGAGATCAAGAGTTCAAAAGTCTGATTGCTTGGGGGAAAAAGCTATCATGGAGTCGGCTGGTGCGGGTCCTGATGCTGCGATACCGCCTGCCTGATGGTAGCAGTGAGAACAGCCCATGGCTCGGGTGGCTGGAGTCTCTGATGATCCTCCGAGCTTTTTTCACATACCGCCTTGTATATATGTCCTGGAGGGAGGGAAGCTCACCTCCGATGATGTGTCTGGCAGTTCGCACCACACTTTGCAGTGCTTTGCGGTTGTGGGCTGTGCTATTGCCGTACCAGGCGGAGATGCAGCCATCAGGATGCTCCCTACAGTGCAGGTGTAGAACCGTGTGAGGATGTGGTGGTTCATTCCAAACTTCCTCAGCCGTCTCAGGAAGAAGAGGCGCTGATAAGCCTTCTTCACAACGGCTTCAGTGTGGATGGACCATGTGAGTTCCTCAGTGATGTGGACACCCAGGAACTTGAAGCTGCTGACTCTCTCCACTGGTGCTCCATTGATGGTGATGGGACTGTGTTCTCTGTCTTTTCTTCTGAAGTCCACCACAAGCTCCTTTGTCTTACTGACGTTGAGGGAGAGGTTGTGCTCCTGACACCAGTGTGTCAGAGTGTGCACCTCCTCTCTGTAGGCTGTTTCATCATTGTCAGTGATCAGACCTACCACCGTCGTGTTATCAGCAAACTTGATGGCATTGGAGCTATGTGTTGCCACACAGTCATGTGTGTACAAGGAATACAAGAGTGGGCTGAGAACACAGCCCTGCGGGGCTCCAGTGTTGAGGGTCAGTGATGAGGATATGTTGCTGCCTGTTCTAACCACCTGGCGTCTGCTTGACAAGAAGTCCAGGATCCAGCTGCACAGCAAGCTGTTTAAGCTCAGAGCCCGGAGTTTCTCATCTAGCTTGGAGGGCACTATGGTGTTGAATGCTGAGCTGTAGTCTATACAGCATTCTCACATAAGTGTTCTTTTTTCCAGGTGGGAGAGAGCAGTGTGTAGTGTAGATGCAATGGCATCATCAGTGGAGCGGTTGTTGCGGTAAGACAAAGAGAGGGAAAGGTTGAAAATGTCTGTAAAAACACCAGCCAGCTGGTTCGCGCACGCTCTGGTGACGCGGCCCGGAATGCCGTCTGGGCCCGCGGCTTTGCGGATATTCACCCGTCAGAAGGATCGGGTTACATCCACTACAAAGACGGAGAGTGAACTAACCTCTGTTGTGTGTGTGAGATACCTGTGCTTTTCGTGACCGCGACCGGCTTCAGTAAATTTTATATCACCCTTTTGTGGTGTCCCAACACTAGAGCCCAACCGATATGGGATTTTTTAGACCAATACTGATTTTAGAGAGGGAAAATTCACCGATTACTGATATGGTGGCCAATTATATTAAATTTTTGAGCTGGAATGAAAACAGACCTTTTCTATGTGGATTATTCACTGATTTTGCACCAGATACGGCACGAGACCCATCTTCTTGGTGGTAGCTCGTGAAAGGAACAGTGGCACGCTCCTTCCCTCCGTAGTGCTAGGGTCTTCTCCTTGGGCAAGAGAGAACAACCCTTGAACCCCCCTCTTGAGGGTTACAACTTTCTTGATTATACCTTTTGCACACGCCTTCTCCATCTAGATGTGCTAATACCATTCTTCATCTCTCTGTAAGGATCCAGAGTAAAATAGATCCTCAGTACCACAATGCTGTTCGCAAGGAGCGATTAAAAAGGGGCAACTTGTTTGCCGTAAGTTGCGACCCGTGTCAGTGGAGGAAGAGATCCTGGTGCCTGAGAAATACGGTTTGCTGCAGCTGCCACTATTTCAACACTGTACTTTGGCTCATACTTCACCTAGACGGGAGGTTGGAATGGCTCACTCCAATCAATCGGCTGGTCAAGACATGCTCTGAGAATTCTGTGATAGCTCAACAACTGCTAACTTTCCAGAATCCCCAGTAAGCGTTGCTAAGTGTCAATCGAGTGGATAGAGCAGTTTACAATCTGCTCTACCTGTTCGAGTATATTATTCTTTTAGCCCTGATGCATATTCTGCTGGAATTCCGCAGCGCTGTGCATCCCTTTTTTTGGGGCTCCAAGGTGGGTGGGGAATAAGAATGATGAAACATAAAACTTAAAATATGGCTTCAAAACACACTTCCAAAAAGCGGTTTTTAGACTTGGAAACAGACTTTATTTCAGAGAGTAAATGTTTACTCATGCCAAATAGTGAAGAGTGGACAAGGTTTATAATCCTCGAAGCAGCATCACCAGATTTGCCAATCACTAAACTTTCTCCATTTGCTATACACAAGGGTATCACAGGAATAGCAGGAACAGTGAAAGAAGTGAAAAAGTTACAATCTGGACAAATTCTAGTGGAATGCTGTAAAAAGGCAAATGCAGAGAATTTACTATGAGCCACACTACTCGCTGGAGTTCAAATAAAGGCATCACCTCATCCAACATTAAACTACAGCAAAGGAGTGATCCGCACCAAAGAATTGGATGATGAAGATGAAGATGAAATTACCTGTGAGCTCAAACCCCAAGGAGTAGTAAATGTGAAAAGAATAATAATCAAAAGAGAGGACCGAGTTATCAAAACAGGTACATGCATCCTCACTTTTAATAAGCCTCTTCCCCCAGAAAGAATTCAAATCAGATATCTGAGTGTCACAGTGGATTTAATCATGCCCAATCCATTACGATGTTTTAATTGTCAAAAATATGGACATGGGTCAAACAGTTGCAAAAATAAAAGCATCTGTTGCAAGTGAGGTGAAGAAGACCACAACATGGAGAGCTGTCAAAAATCACCAAAATGCTGTAATTGTTCAGGAGACCATTTGGCTGCATCAAAAGAATGCCCTACATGGATCAAGGAGAAGGAAATGCAGAGAATCAGATGCACAAAGAAGATAAGCTACCCCGAGGCAAGGAAAATGGTAGATGCTGTCCCTTCTTTTACACTGAGTATAACATATGATTCTGTTGTCAAGAAATCTGTGAAAACCACGGAATGCCAGACAGACTTCACCTGGATGCACAAAGATAAACCTCAAAATGTAAACGGCAATAAATCTCTCCCAAGGACCAAGAATACAGGAACCCAAAGTGAATCTATCTCAATCAATACTCAGTCTAATCAGAACTCAATAGAAAATCAAACTACAAATAGAAATACAAGAAGATTGAGTTGTTCGCAAGCAAAAGATGAAATAGCAAAGACAAAACAAACCAAAGATGTCGAAATGAAAGAAAGGGATAGTCGGAGTAGAAGTCCATCCCCAGATGGAAAAATCAGGGTAAATATTCCTATTTTTCCTACGTGAGAATGGAAAATATTTTTATCCAATGGAACTGTCGTGGACGCCTAGCTATAATTCTCATCCCCCTTGGTTTTTGTCTTCAGGAGACAAAACTACCACCAGATTTTACCTTCTCTTTTAAAAATTGTACAATTTTAAATACTTTTGGTCCTACTAATAGACAGACATCTGGCGGTACAGCCATTTTAATCAGAAACAATGTGATTGATAGTCGCATCAATGTGAACAGTAATTTACAGGTAACAGCAGTGCATTTAACCCTGCAGAGAACCGTTACAATATGTTCCATATACATTCCTCCTAATCTTACTGTAACACACAAGGACCTGGATGGCCTAGTAGCCCAACTCCCTTCTCCATATATACTCATGGGAGACTTTAATAGTCACAACACTCTATGGGAAAATCCCCATTGTGACACCAAGGGGAAGAGGATAGAAGAATTCCTAGACAATCACACCTTATGTCTTCTAAATGATGGATCCAGCACTTACCTACACCCAGGGCACGGAACATACTCGGCAATTGACCTAACAATTTGCGAACCCGAATTATTTTTGGACCTTTCATGGAAAGTATGGCAGGACCTATGTGGTTGTGACCACTTTCCATTAATACTAACCCTAAAAGGAAAAGAAGAAGCTCTAAGAATACCAAGATGGCAGTTTAAAAAAGTAAACTGGTATAATTTTCAAACGCTTTGCTATGAAAGGTTTAATGAAGTCTCTGAAGATGATCCAGATGCTATTAAACAGTTCACCACTCATCTCCATAGCAAATGAGACCATTCCAAAAACATCATTAAATGCAAAATGCAAACGGATGCCATGGTTTGATGATAAATGCATGACAGCTATAAAAGAACGGAAGAAAGCGGAAAGATTATTCTTCAGAAGCCCAACAAATGAAAATGTTGTTAAGGTTAAAATAAGTAGGGCACAAGCTTGAAGAATAATAAATGAAGCTAAAAGGAAAAGTTGGAGACAATTTGTATCTGGTCTGACATCAAGTACCTCAACAAGAAAGGTCTGGAATCTGATTCAAAGGATGAAGGGCAGGAATGATGGAGCTCAAATTCAGCACATCAAATATCAAGACTGTATTCTAAATTCAAAACAAGATATTGCAAATACCCGAGCAGAAAATTTTGAAAAGAACTCCTCCATTGAGAATTGCCTTGATGCCTTCCAAGTTTTTCGAGCACAGGATGAAAATAAAGGTATCAATTTTTCATCTAATAATAAAGAACCCTATAATCAACTGTTCACCATGGAAGAGTTGACACGAGCTAAAAACAGAGCACATGATACGGCAGTTGGACCAGATGATGTACACTATCAGTTTTTACAAAATTTGCCTCACATTATCCTGTCTCTACTTTTAAAACTTTTTAACTCTATTTGGATATCAGGGAATATTCCACTCTCTTGGAAAGAAGCGATAATCATTCCCATCCCAAAAACAGGAAAAGATCATAATGACCCCAACAATTACCGCCCAATAGCCCTGACAAGTTGCTAATGCAAAACCATGGAGAGAATGGTTAATGAACATCTAGTATGGATCCTGGAATCACAACATCTCATAAGCAAAGTTCAGTGTGGCTTTAGAAAAGGGAGAAGTACTGTAGATCACCTCATCAGCCTTGAAAGCTACGTACGAGATGCTTTCATCAGAAAAGAAAGTCTTTTTTGACTTGGAGAAAGCTTATGACACCACTTGGAAGTTCGGTATTTTAAAGGATTTATATCAACTTGGTTTTAGAGGACACTTACCCATTTTTATTGCTAATTTTCTATCAGACAGACATTTTAAAGTCAGAGTAGGTAATACCCCATCTGATCCTCATAAACAAGAGCTAGGAGTACCACAAGGAAGCATTTTATCAGTTACCCTTTTTAGTATCAAAATCAATGGCATTGCAAAAGCCATTGGGTCAGGTATCCATTGCAGTCTTTATGTTGATGACATCGGTATTTGCTACAGAATTAAATCCATGAATAACATTGAACAGAAAATCCAGCTGACAATTAACAGAATGCAGCCCTGGTCAGTATCAGATGGTTTTATGTTTTCAAAGACTAAAACTGTTTGTGTACATTTTTGCCAGCTACGCTCTCTTCACCTTGACCCAGAGATACTCATGGATGGTGAACACATCAGAGTTGTTAAGGAAACCAAATTCCTTGGAGTAACTCTTGACAGTAAACTGAATTTTATCATTCACATAAAGATTTTAAAAGATAAATGTCTTAAAGCCTTGAACATTTTAAAAGTTTTAGCTAAAACAAAATGGGGTGCAGAAAGTTCAGTTATTTTAAATCTCTACAGAGCACTAATTCGATCACGCCTGGATTATGGAAGTATAGTGTATGGATCAGCCAGGAAATCATATATCCGACTCTTGGACACAGTACATCATCAAGGCATATGTCTGGCTTTAGGGGCCTTTAGGACATCGCCAATTCAAAGTTTGCATGTAGAAGCAAATTAACTTTCTCTGGAGAACAGATGCCTCAAACTAGCCCTACAGTATACAACAAAGCTGAAGACCAACAAAGAAAACCCAGCCTACCATCCTGTTTTCTCAACCACTTTGTCAAGCCTATATGAACAAAAACCAAGACATATCCGTCCTTTTGGACTACGGATCAAACCACATTTACTAAATCTCAAAGTAGATCTAAGCATACTGGATCAGACACACTTCAGTACAATTCCCCCCTGGAACTTATAATAATATAATAATCTTAGACTTAACAAGAAACAAAAAATCTGAAACCCACCCAAATTACTTTCAACAACAACTCCTTTTCATTAGAGAAATATTTCCATCACATATCCCTATATATACAGATGGATCAAAATCTGAGGATCATGTATCATCTGCATTTGTGATCAACCATCAAAAAAAAGGAATATCCATCCCCAATCACAGCTCAATGTTTACAGCAGAGGCAAACGCTATCGTCTTAGCACTGGACTTCATAAAGACTATGCAGCAGAGAAACTTCCTGATAATTTCAGATTCAAAATCATGTCTTCAGGCAATGTCATCTTTAAAAAATGATCACCCAATGCTTGAAAAAATTCTGTGCAAGCTGCTGGATTTGGAGGCCCAAAATTTCAATATCTGCTTCTGCTGGGTACCTGGACACTGTGGAATCCCAGGAAATGAGGATGCAGACACTGCTGCAAAAGAGGCCTTATCAGTGGATTTCAAATAATAAATTCATATATTAAAAACAAATGGCAAACTGAGTGGGATCAATGCACCATGAACAAACTGGGACCAGATCATCTACACCCGCTGTTGAATAGGTCAATCCAGAATGACACACAAGTTTTTAATATTGGGAGAAGATTCACCAACATGTACCTTCTGCCAGAATCCATTATCCCTGAAACATGTTTTATTAGACTGTACTGGTCTTAACCCCATAAGAAACCTATTTTATTCAGTCAGCACTCTGGAAGAACAATAGATAGATATGACTATGCAAAGTTACTCAGAAGGCTGCTTTCTTAAATATTTTTCTCAAAGAATATTTGACATTATTATTATACATTGTCAACAAATTCTAGAAATGATCACTGAGAAAATAAAGAATAAATAACAATACAATAAATAGCTTAATAAACATCAGTACTGTATGTTCAGTAAATGGCTGACCATTAAAATAAAGAATAAATAAAAATAAAACAAATAGTTAAATAAACATCAGTACTGTTTAGTATCAGTCAAATGCTGACCATTAAAATAAAGAATAAATAAAAATAAAATTAGTAGCTAAATAAACATCAGTATTATTGTTTAGTATCAGTCAAATGCTGACTATATTAATACTGCCGAGTCAAGAGATAAACAGCGGCAGCGGTGTTGCACCGTATTCTGATATACAAGTTCAGGGGAAACTTTCAACGGTGGAAAACCAGATTTTTAAATATTACATTGTATAAATGCAACGACTGGAATTGTTCGGTTGAAGGGGGTACCAAACTGTGAATCCTGAACAAAACAGTTTGGTGAATACATGTTTACTCATTAGCTTCCACTCAGCTGACAACAATGAAAGTAGCTACGTGATTAGCTAGTTAGCTATAAGCTCGTTGTCATGGAGAGTAAAAGATAGACGTTGTTCATTTTACTTTCCAGCATTGTGTCTCACCAATTAAGTAATATCATAGCATGAAATCAACACTCACCAAACAAAATCCACCACCGCACCATTGTCTGCTGAGCTGCAAAAAGATGCTCTGATGTTTACCTTTCAATCTGCTACATTACTGACTGCACTGATAAACTATAGCTGGCTAACAGCAAACAGACATGAGTGACATGGTTGTCAAGGACAAGGTTAACATTATATTAGTTATACTGAAAAGGGAAAATGATGGGGCCATTGTTTATTAAGTTTCCAGTATGAATTTAACAAACTAGTTAGCAACTTACTGTGATGACACCGCTGAACTCCGCCCTGTCTGCAGAGCCACAGTCAGTTCAACTCTGTAAACAATGGAGACAGAGCGCACTCTGCTGGACAAACTACGCTATGACACCAATTCTAAAGCATTGTTTTCTGCATTATGTGTTCTGAAAAAGTTTTCATATCGGAGCATATCGGTAAAATATACGCCGATACCGATATATCGGTGAAAGGCTAATATCGGCCGATAGTATCGGTCGGGCACTACCCAACACTATTACGCCAGACTTTGAAACAGAGGCCAACTGTGTGAATTGGAAAGCATGCAAATTAGGCTTCTAATTTAAATGTCGAATAGTTTTAATATTATCGATGCTTCAAAAATATATCGATAAAATAACGTGCCGATCAATAATCGATATATCTATATTTTATGACATCCTGACTGAGAGTAAATCTGATTTACTTAAAAAAAAAAAAAAAGAAAAGAAAAAAAAATTACATTTGTCTTATTTAACTTTTTTTTTTAAACTCTCCTCCTAGCATCTAAAGGATGTGACTGTTAAGCAGTGGTATATGAAGAGGGACAGGTGATCATTTTCAAGCTGTTTTCATTTTTGATCCTTCATTTGTGGTTACATCACTTTCAAGGTCCTCTCACAACCTATTCATTGTCCATGTCCTTTTCAACTATTCTTCATTTGCCTTTTATCTTTATTCCTCCATTCACTCTCCTGACAAGGGCTTTTAAAGCTCGGTCATGAGAGCACATAATAACGGCATTATGATTCACTGATCTTCTGCTGGAGCAAGTGGACCCTCCTTTCTAAAGCGAGGCACTTTTTAAAACCAACAGCACTGACAACGATTAGCGTGACTCTGTCCTGGCTAATGAGCTCGTTGTTAAAGTTTAATGTCTGTGTTCCACTGCAGTCAAGAGTTTTAAACCCCAGCTCCAGTTCTCCTCGAGGGGAAATGTGCCACGCTGGGGTGTTGTGCCAGAGCATGCTGATGACGCCCTTAGTTAGGCACTTACAACCATCTCCCAGTTCTTTGGCCTGCGGGCCGGAGCTCAGGGGATTATTATGAATGCTTGGATTTGGCTTAAAGGCCAAGAAACTTTTCATCTCCAACCTGTGAGCACTGCTCCCTAGATGCTGTGCCTCTGTTACTTATAATATTTGAGGGCCTACAAGATTGGACATGTGGGTAAGCTGCTGTCTTTATCTGCTGTCTTAGACTCGTCTATCCTAGCCAGTTTAAAGTCTTATACTCTGGTGTGCTCTCCAGCACAAAAATGAGGGTTGAGCTATTTAATGCAGAAATAATGTTTGCAGTCAGAGCACATTTTAATTTAAGCCATTGTGCCATTTGGAGCAGCCATTGAGTAGAAATGTGCTGTAATACAATTTTAATGTTTGCTTAACCCTTACTTTCTCAGAGAAGCAGTGAACTCGATATGCTTCAGTAAAAAAATTTTAAGTGTAATCTAATGGAATGATGGGCAAATTTCCTTTGTTAAATGAGGGTGTCTGGCAAGTCGATGAATAATCTATGATAATGTTGCATGTCTGCACAGGGAAGTACCATTCTCTTGAACGAATAATACATGTAGCCCTTTTCTCATCTTCTCTTAGCAATTATGCAAGAGTGAGAAGACACCAAGAACCCTGTTGATGGTGAAGCTGATCTGAAGATCTACATGATCACCTTGACCTAAAGGTCTATGAAAGCTGCAGAGCAGAGGAGATCAAGATTGACTGGAAGACAAGCAAAGAAGTGAAAGAAGGAAGGAAGGAAGGCTTGGTTGGATTGGCTGAAGGAGGGAACCGAAGGGCTGGATGCTAGCCTCTATTCATTCTAGAAGTTCCCAGGTTCCTCAGAGATGGCCTCCAACTTCAATGACATTGTTAAGCAGGGCTATGTCCGCATGCGGAGCAGGAAACTGGGGGTGAGTAGAAAGGAAGTGCTTAATCTCTGATGGTCTCAGAATGATTATTAGTTTTTTTGCACCTTTAAATAAGTAGGTTACAATGGTGTGGGCTGGGTCTTGTGCTAGAAAACATCATGTTTTAGCTTGTTGTGTTGGTTGAATTTACATTAATGGAGCAATATAGGCAGGCTTGATGACAGCATTGTTGTATGTGGCATCTAGAACTCAATACTTATGTGGTTTAACATTTCATTCAAATCAAATGGGACGTCTTGTGCAACATATTGGATAATTGTATGTTTTTGAAGAGATTGAGCAAATTGTTCATGGGAACAGTTTTGTTAACCAGTAACGATGCAGGATCTGGACGGACTACAGAAGATAATTTAACCTCATTACAGAGTCCTCTGACAGGAACTTCAGTCTTGCAGTGTCTGAGAGCATCTCCTCTATCACTGCTGCTCCCTGTTATACATTATATACTATGACTTGTTTTTTTGCCTTTGGTCAAAAATCGTATTCCTTCTTAATTCTTTTGTTGTCAATTTCATTAGCATTTTTATTTTTATTTACATTACAATCACTGCATTACATATTTTATTTTCTGCTTATGCTTTTATGATTAAAACCAAATGCTTTTACTGTGTTTATATACTGCTGAAATCGATTTTGAGCAGCCAGCCCCCTCAATGTTTTCAGTATTGCCATCTATAGTGACTTTTCTTGAGTGCCTGTTGAGTGCATGCATAGGGTCGATGAATGAATTATGTAGTCAGCAGGATTGTGGTTACTGTGGCAGAAGTGGGGTTGTGACAAATGGACTCCCTGGGGAACGCTGTGCTAAATTATGAGTTAAAATTTTATATCTTTCTTTCTTACTTTTTCTTGCCCTCCCCTTCACTTTTTCTGTCTCTGTTTACTCTTCTTTCTTTAAGTCTCTCTCTTATTTTTTCTCTTAGTCTCTCTATTCTTATTTATCTTCTTTTTCTATTTGCACATCTTTGCATCTGTATGTGTAGGTCTGGCTCTCCTTTTTGCTTTCCTGTGCAATGCAAACTCAAAATGGGCACCGTTCCTCCCTCATTGTTTAACAAATGGCTTCCCTAATTGTAAGTCAATTTCCTTCATCTATTTATTATTATGCTTGTGCACGTAATGCAAGCACAATATCATAAATCCCCGCTTATGCACAGCTAATACTATTTACATCCATGCTGCTGCTGCTCTCTGTTCTGATTTGGCAGTGGCACGGATTGCATTTGCATTTCTGCCTGAGCTGTGACAAAGCCCTATCTCTCTCTCTCTCTCTCTCTCTCTCTCTCTCTCTCTCTCTCTCTCTCTCTCTCTCTCTCTCTCTCACACACACACACACACACACACACACACACACACACACACACACACACACACACACACACACACACACACACACACACACACACACACACACAGAATTTTCAATGTATTTTCTATCTAAAAGTTGTATTGACTGCTTGTGTTAGGCATTTTTTAATGCTTTGACTAGTAAGTTATACATTTTCCTGATGAGAGAGTGTATTTAAAAATTGCCTTGTCATGCACATACATGAATAAGTCCTGTTAAAATAAAGCCAATTGTGGCCTTTGTGCGGTGGAATGAAATTATCATTGAAACTCAACATGTCTCACTATGAAACATCACTGATGATCCTAATATTAATGAGAAGACCACCAGTGGACTTTTCTCCCTTAGTTCGGTTAGTTTAAGCATATCTGAACAGGACAATCGCACTTGAATCCACATCAAAACAATCAGTCCGAGCCCACCTGGACAAGGTAGTCTCAGTCCAGTTACAAACAAACTCTGAAGCTGTTCACTTGTGGTGAGACTGCAGTCCAACCCAACATTTTTATTTGTATGTACCAATATAACAATGTTTAGTAATAAACAGCAACATTTACATTTTTTTACTAAAACAATTTAATACATGTAATATGTCACATTGCGACTTTTGTGAATATTTTTGAGTGATGATGCAATCAAATGGTTGAGACAGTGTTTTCAAACAGACCGTTTGTGCTCATTCAAGTTCTTACTAATTTTGTTTTATCTACTGAAGAGACACTAGGGACTTTAAGCAACAGCTGCAGACCGGATGGCTACGATGACTGAAAGTAAACTGATCAACTGCTGAAGCCAAGCAAAAATCACTAAGCAACAATATAGAGGACGGGGGAACAAAGCAATCATTCATTCATAAAACATAATTAAAAACAGTGAGAGACAGGTTGCTTTTAGTGTTTAATAATAGCATACTGTTAGAAGTAAGGGTCATAGTGTCAATAAGTTTAAAAACCTAGATATTATTATTACTATTGCTCAATTTGTTTTTATTCAAAGTCTATTCTTACCAACTGTGGGTAAAAAATCTAATATAGGAGTTTTGAGAATGATGTTTAGTCTTCTTACTGTCTCGTACTTACCTAATCTGTCACGTAGTATTGACTAGAGCAAAGTAGCGATTCTCCCATAGTAGACAGTCAGGGCCGTACTAACACACAGGCTTACCTGGGCCCAATTCCCGGGCCCGGGGGGTTGCAGGGGGACCCCAAACTCCCGGAGGGTGACCCAGTCACAGCAGCTGCCACCCTATTCGGCCATGTCGATGTTTGCGGGAGACGGTGATATAAACACGGAGGCGATGCACAAATGCACTTTGTGTATGTCTGGTAGGGCCCAGGGGAGCAGTAAGCTACTATTGGCCTAAAACATATTTGTCTTAACACTTTCATACTTGTGAGTCACGAGACAAGAAAGGATATTAAAGATGTTGCTTAATTTGATATGAACAGCAAAAAGCATTGCAGATTTGAATATTTAATATATTGCCCAGCCCAATTTCTGATCGTTTTAGATCTTTACATCCCCTCCCCCTCTGTCCTCTCTTTCTCCTTACATTTTCTTCTTCACCTCCCTCATCAAGATCCCTGTGCACCTCTAGGGACCAATTTGCCAGACTGTGTGTCTCTCTATCTCTCTGTCCCTTTTTTCACCATCTATCTCTGCAGTCCACTTAGAGACCAAGAGCCCCAATCAGACTAATCAGAGCGCTGTTTAGCATTCTGCTCGGGTTCCAGCAGCCCCGTACCGCTGGCCTCACCACCATGCTGGAATCACCCTAATTGCTCCTCAGCCACTGCCAGCCCTTTTGAGTGCATTTGTGATCGTAAGCAGCCCAACACCAGGCATCACAATTTTGAAAAAAACCCTAGATTTTAGATGGGGAGGATTTTGGATGATGCAGGAGGTAAAAAGATGGAAAAAGTGAATGGACATACATTCTAATACCATGATTTTGCCATGTACGTGTGAGAGATCAACTAAAGATCTTAAGCCTTGACTCAGTAGCATGCAAACGGCACACTAATCTTTTCGTCTGCTAAAATCAGTCTAAGCTTTCCAAATTACCAGACTGTCCCCAGTGATCGAAGCTGGATCTACAGTCATGCACATAAGCAAATTCACAACTGCAATCTTTCCCTTACTTTGAATGAGTGTGACGTGAAATCACAGCATGTCCAATTTTCGGACACATTTGAGAAGTAATTTCATTAATATACTTCTAGTCTTCTAGTCTACAGCACAGGTCTGGGCTCTATAGCAGCTTCACTTGGCCAAGAACTGCCCATTTAGATAGGAAAAGCCAACTAACTGACATGTTAAAGGAATAGTTCACCCAAAAATGAAACTTCTCTCATTATTCACTTAACCTGATGCCATCCCAGATGTGTATGACTGTCTTTCTTCAGCAGAACACAAATGAAGATTTTTAGAAGAAGATAGATCTCTGCCAGTTCGTTATAATGGAAGTACATGGGTGCCAGCACTTTGATGGTCCAAAAGTCACATTTAGGCAGCATAAAAGTAATCCATGCGACTCCAGTCGATCAGTGAATGTTTTCTGAAGCGAATCGATAAGTTTATGTAAGAAGCAAGTCGATAATTAAAAGGTTTTTAACTTTAAATCGTCGCTTCCATCCGTGGCTCTGATGCTGTTTGAAATGGCTGAACGGGTAACGTTCATTCTTTTGTTGTAAATAAGCGCCGCTTCCGAATTCTCGCGCGAACTCGACGACACGCTTACATCACGCTTCGCATCAGCTGCTGGCAGGTAGCGCTTTTTATAAGTTAATAATGTTTTATTTATTGATTTGCTTCAGAAGACATTCATTGATCGATTGGAATTGTGTGTATTATTTTTCTGCTGCCTAAATGTGACTTTTGGACCATCAAAGTGCTGGCACTTCTATTATAAGGACTGACAGGGCTCTATCTTCTAAAAATCTTCATTTGTGTTCTGCTGAAGAAAGACAGTCATACACATCTTGGATGGCATCAGGGTAAGTGAATAATAAGAGAATTAAAATTTTTGGGTGAACTATTCCTTTAAGTGACCAATTTTTGTCATTACAGGGTGTTTAGGGGCAGATTTATCGGAGATGTATCATACCATAATAAAAGACCGATAGGGGGAAATAAATAATTTATATAATGGCGCGCGAGTCTCCACAGGCGATTGCACAGAAAACACACTAGAGAATAGCAGAAAATGTGTAGAGATTCTTAATACAGCACAGAAAACCTCATTATAGAGAATTTCACAGCCATAACAAATAAACAAAGCAGAAAATGCAGCTCTGCTCATGGATTTACTTTCTGCTACGTGCCTCAAATGCAACTCTGAATATCTTTAAAAGATTTGATGTCACTAACTTGGCAAATTCTGTGATACTTTCGTCCTCAAAAGTGCTCATACTATGAACATGGAACCTTGTGTACATAACTCGGCTTCCAGGCAGACTGATAAAACGTCCTGTGTGCGTCTACTCACTTTAGTTCCATTGAACCAGCCAATGAGATATGCGCGTTGATCGAGAAATCTTTTTCCAGTTGTGTGTGCTATAAGCATCAGACAGTTAGAGAACGTACTGTGGGCAGTCTGTGGGTGAGCTGTCTGAGGCTGAGACTAATATACTCCTAAACCTGTGATCATGTTGCTAACAGACAGGGACCTGAATATTTTTACTTGTTTTAGGAAATCCCCATCAGGTTTCAGTGGACACAGTCGGAAAGTTGCTATTTTAAATTTAGCCTTGACTGAAAGCAAAAGGCTTAAATTTAGCTTTAAGCAAAGCAACTGTTACAATAGTAAAGTTTTTCTTTTGACAATCCCTGGATCTCTGAGGAAGGGCTGGTGAGAGCTGAACACTTGACAAAAATTAATTCAGGCCAAGTGCAAAAAGATGTAGGCTTATTACACGATTTATTATCTTCTACGATTTTTCTCCTGAATTTTTAAACTCTGAATTTTCTCAGTGCCTCTCTAAGCATTTATTGTTCCCTTTATTCTCTTTCTCCTTTCTCTTCTCTTATATTGACCTGTAGTAAGCACTTGTGACAAGTGTTGTGGATTTCTCCATGCATTATTCTCCCATATTTGTAACTCATTTACCTTGACTGCCATGCTTGTTAATTCTCCAGGGAGGAGATTAAGGGTACAGCTTATGTTTTAATATAAAGAACAAGACAATATAAAGATAACTGTCAGTTAGAACACTGAGGGGGGAATTCACTAATAATGAATTGCACTTGGTCTGTGCTGGTTTAGCACCTGATTCACTAAAGGAATTATGGCACAACCACAAAATCTGTGCAGAATCCAGTTTGCATGCACAATTCTGATCTTGCGGGCCGATTCTTAGCGCTATATAGTGGAGGATGCAGCAGGCCACCACAGTCAGATACACTCTGGCAGAACTGAACAGCAGCAATGACTACCGTGATCCAGACATCTGAATCATCTATTTAACATGCTGAAAGTGTACTTGACTACACCACGCAACTGGATTTTTTCTCCATCATTTAATAATAATTTGATGAATTACTGCTGATATGCTCAATAGAAACCTGCTTTCATCTGCCGGTAATAGAAGGATGTAAGTGTATACGTTTTGCTGGACAATTTTTGTGAATGAAGAGAAACATATAATAGGCAGAATTTACATAGAAAGGAGGCCTGTTTGTGTGGAAAAGAATGAAAATGAATTAATTTAAATACCCAGTTTCAGCACTGATTAGGCCTGCTTAAACTATTTTGTGGTTTGTTAGTAAATAAGATGCAGGTTTTTGTGATGAACACCAGGAACAAAAGTGACTGTTTAGTAAAATTGCCCTTAAGTACTAATACAGAGTGGAAAGATTGACCCTTACAAAAAAGCATGGTTACTGTACTTTCCGACAAAATACCATAGTAACTACAATTGTTGTTACCGCTGGAAAACCATAATAGCAATACCACACGAGCAAGAGTGCTGTTGTACTGAATCAGGGGCAGATTTAGGCATGGGCGCCCGCACCCATTGGTTGACTGATTAATTGTTTGCTTGATTTGATTCATTTATTGATATTTCTGTTTTAGTTGAAAGGGGTGGATAGAGCCAAGTTATCGTAGTTTAATTTTAGTAAATATAACTGTTGGAACTATGGTATTTTGACAGAAATTACAGTGTATTTTATTATTTATCAATTTATGGTTTCCATTATATGTTTTTATTGCAACAAATTTGTGTAGGCCTATTAATGTTGTACAGACAGAAATACAAACAGCATTGCAAAAAGGCAATGTCTCACACATAGTTTTTCTCTGCTGATGCTGTTGCACAGTCTGTTTACAGAGGATTAGTGGAACCTCAGGGGACAATATGATGCAAACAAGGGATCAATCTTTTACCTGCTGTGAATGGAAAACCATGCAGCAAACTTTTTTTCATTTCTCCATATTATTATATATGAATGCAGGTCCAAACATTTGAGTGGCAATGACAATATGGTCATTTTAGATGACCAAAATAATTAAATTTAGTCTTTTGGTCCAAATTATAGGATGATACTGTCATTCATAGATAAGTTTTAGAACAGCATGTGGGTTTGCTTGTTAAGCTCTTTTGTCTTCAGGTGCAATGCAGTCCTGTCATTATATAAGCATGGTGATTAATGTAATGTTTATGACTATGTGTGAGTCAGAATTAAGCTTTTTGAGAGAACAGCAGTCTTAACACCAGGGGATTTGATCAGAGTCTAAATATATTGACTTTTCATCATTCTAAAGTGTTATAACAGAAAAAAAAATAGCTCTGTTTCTTTTCCCAAGCTTGCTTATGCCTTTAACCATAAACTCTCCCTTGTTTATTCTCTCTCTCTCTCTCTCTCTCTCTCTCTCTCTCTCGCTCTTCTTTCAGTATTGTTTTGTATTACTTATAGGGTCCAAAAGTAACTGATGAATTCAATAAAAACTCAAGGCTTAATGGGATAGTTCACACACAGCTTTTGTCATTCCCTCATGTTGATCCAAACCATGACTTTCATTCCATCATTTTCTTTCTTCCGTGTAACACAAAAGGCAGTATTTTAGCCTCGGTCACCATTCACGTTCATTGTATGAAATCCCTTTAAAGTGATAGTTCACCCAAACATGAAAATTCTCATCATTTACTCACCTCATGCCATCCCAGATGTGTATGACATATTTTCTTCTGCTGAACACAAACAAAGATTTTTAGAAGAACATTTCTGCTCTGTAGGTCCATACTATACAAGTGAATGGGTACCAAAATGTTGAAGGTCCAAAAAGCACATAAAGGCAGCATAAAAGTAATCCATACAACTCCAGTGGTTAAATCCATATCTTCAGAAGTGATAGGTGTGGGTGAGAAACAGATAAATATTTAATTTACTATAAATTCTCCTTCACTAAGTGGTGATATGTACGAAGAATATCAAAATGTAAGTATTGTCATTGTAAATGCCTTTCAGTAACCACTTTTTTTTTTAAACAGAGAAACAAGTCAAATATTTTCTGTGGTAAACAACATTATGCCACAAATGATGTTGATTGAACTTTACTTGTATTGAACCTAAAACAGTCTTTTGACACTATTTTACATTGTTTGTGTTATACATGTTACACATATTATGTTACTATTATAAATTATTTTAACAGCATGTAAGTACAAGGAGCTGTACAGTATATTTACACAGTAGTTACAGTTCATTAGTATTACTCAGTATTTACATATGTTAATACACAGTAACATGAACACTAAAATAAAGTGTGACCTATTGCTTTAATGTTCTTACAGTACATTGTGATTTGCACCAATTCATGTTGCAGTTCCTAAAAAATAGTTACCAGCCAACTGGCCAGTAACTCTGTTTATTTGCTCACCAAGGCATATTTTAACACAATATGTAAAATTAAAATTTTACATATTAAAATTATTAAAATTTTAATACTTGTCGAGTGTTAATTATGGACTCAGATTATGTGTATGTGTATTTCAGATCTATCGGCGCTGCTGGCTGGTGTTTAAGAAGTCATCCAGTAAAGGACCTCGCCGGTTGGAGAAATACCCTGATGAAAAGTCGGCCTACATCAGAGCTTGTCCTAAGGTACACTTCCCACTGCAAAAGTTTAAGTTCAAGTTTTAATGTAAATGAAATGTCACAAGAAAAATTAAACACTCAAGCAAAACATTCAAGTGTCACTTTAGTTGTCCAGTTATACTGGCAAGCCATTTAGAGCACATTCATTATGCTAGAACTGGAGGAACAGATTACAAATACGAGCAGAGTTGTGTGTATGATTGGGGGGAGGGATACTTCACCCATTAATGAAAATGTGATCATCATATACTCACCCTCATGTTGTTCCACACCGAATGATTTTCTTTCTAGTATGTTAGGATAAAGTATGTTAGTCTCAGCCACCATTCACTTTTATTGCATATTTCTTTACAATAGAAAAGAAGGAACATGAAGGTGAGTAAATGATGCATGAAGTGATATTCATCCACACATTCACACACACTTAAAAGCCCAGACACACACAGAATTGTATAAACTGATGTCAAACACAGATGAAAACAAAAATGTTGAATAAAAATATCCACATAACCACTCACCTTCCTCCATTTGCATTTTTTCACTGCCCTCTGCTACTCACACAACCTGCTATAGACTATGAAAGGTAACTTGAAGGATTTGGGTGGAGGACACAAGTACATTTCCAATTGATGCATTTCTAATTGTTCATGATTTTGTCTGTATAACTTGTCTCTGTAAACTTGTTGCCTTTTAATGTTCACACAGGTGACAGAAATCAGTAATGTGAAGAATGTGACAAGATTGCCTCGTGACACCAAGCGGCAAGCCGTGGCCATCGTCTTCACAGATGACACTTCTCGAACCTTCACCTGTGAATCAGGTATATCAACCTATACTAAAAGTTTTTTTTTTTTTTTCTCTATAGACGCTTATGAGGACACTTAAAAACCCTCTCATTCTTTACACTTGTAACTTCTGAAATGATGATGTATAACTGTCAGGCACATTGAGGAGCTGAATCTCCTAGTGTAGTGGTTCGCTTTGGTTGCAACCCAAAAATGAGTTGCATTTCTGTTCAGAATTTGCAAACAAGGATAAACATAGTTTGGGCCACCCACATTAATCATTTAATACATTTAAAGGTTTTATTCTAGTGACTTTTTTTTTTTTTTTACTTTTGCATGTGAAATGATGTGTGATTTTACACATTTTTACTTTTGCATGTAATTTTATTACTGTCGCCACTTAATGTCCGACATAATCTTGGTCCTGAAGTAAAACCAGTTGAGAGCCACTGTCCTAGTGTATGATTTATTCATTGAGTGAACATATTTATTCATTAACATCTGAAATCTTCTGGTTGTCATACCAGAGCTGGAGGCTGAAGAGTGGTTTAAGACCTTATCCATTGAGTGCCTGGGGTTGCGTCTGAATGACATCAGTCTTGGAGAACCAGACCTTCTGGCCGCTGGTGTTCAATGTGAACACACAGGTGAGAGAGGTGCATTCTTATGAGCTCCATTCCAATAGTTTGTCTCACATCAAGAATATGCCTCTCCTTTTGATTTTGTTGTGGTGACAACATGGTAGCTCTTAGTTTAACCTAGTGGCCTTTCTGTTTATCATGTACCTGTTAACCTGGTTCCAGTTGTCCAGAATAAAGTCTTTCATTGGGTTTTTGTTTATAGAGCGCTTCAACGTGTTCCTGCTGCCCTGCCCTAATCTTGACATCTACGGCGAGTGCATGATGCAGATCACACATGAAAACATCTACCTGTGGGACATTCACAACCCTCGCACGAAGCTAGTAACCTGGCCACTTTGCTCACTGCGACGCTACGGACGGGACGCTACACGTTTTACCTTTGAAGCTGGCAGGTGAAGCACGTTTAAGATATTCAGTTCAAAGGCAATTGTGAAACAAGAACTTGTATTGTGTATTTCAGTTCTCTCTGTGGGCAGTATGAATGCATGATTTGGCCCATCTCATATACAGTATATGGAAGCAGAGGTGAAAGCCATTGAACTGTGGACCTCCTAAAGGGATTTATTGAGTAGATTACAAGGAATTCAGTGGCAGATTAGGTGGTCTTATCTCTCTCAGTGCTTTGATTAAATAATACAAGAAAATTCATATCACCAGTTGGATGATGCCCTTTGAGAGAGAAGAGATGACTTTTTTCTAGAGAGGTTAAATAGTATAAACCTGCCCCCTAGTGGGTATTGTAATGCTGTTGTGTTAGTGAATGGGTTCATTCTTTCCAATACATTAGTACAGAATGACAAAGTCTATTTTTGTTTGTTTCATTGTACATTGCTCTTTTATTAAAGACATGTGTTTGTTGTTATGTTAGGCTGTGTGACAGTGGGGAGGGCCTGTATACTTTCCAGACACGGGAAGGAGAGCAGATCTACCAAAGGGTTCACTCTTCCACACTAGCTATAGCCGAGCAGCATAAGAGAGTGCTCATGGAAATGGAAAAAAACAGCAAGGTAACCATAGCGTAGTCATATGCACACACCACATTTACACAAATACAGTATATACAAATACTCACAAAGACTCTGTATGTGGGTTTTCAAACAAAGCTGGGGAGAACTTACCTTTTTATACTGCACTGATAATGCAGTTCAGCACTTTTTATTCTTGTCTTACAACTTTTAAAACTTTAGAGCCAATGTCAGTGTTCACTTTGTGATAATCAAGTCATTTCAATCTAATCGCATACGGTCTCTTCTCTCCCTTCTCTCTCTCTTCAGCTCTTATCTAAGGGTTCAGAGGGGACCTCCTACCCCTGCACCCCCACAGCAATCTTACCACGAAGTGCTTTCTGGCACCACATCACTGGAACACAGGCTGGGGTGGACTCTGCCAATGGTGAGACAGTAACAGGAAATTTGAAACTCTTTCTTTTTTACTATGTGCTATTTTGAGTATTGATAGACTGATATATTGTTCAGGCTGGTCAATATTTGGGCAGTCAGCGATCAGCATTGGTCGATAACATTGTCTGCTTGAAGTGTTAGCTCTGCCTTGTGTCAGTTCCAAAATCTACTAACAGCCAGTCAATGGATAATGCTAAATGTATGTTTTCAAATATTTTTTGTTAAATTTGAGTAAATATATACAGTATTAAACTTTGCTTAATTTCAGTGTATATGTATCAGTTGCTATACTGGTAACACTTTACGATAATGTTGTATTAGTTAACATTAGTTAATGCATTTGGTATCATGAATAAACAGTATTGATTAATCCTGGTTATTAGGGCTGGGTATTGATACAGATTTCCTGATTCGATTCTGATTCACAAGCTCTCAATCTGTTTTCGATTCATATGGGTATATAACAGTTATAATGTACCTTTTGCTTACATATGAAAAAAATTATCTCACAGCCAATGTTGTTAATTACACAGGGGACCTTCTTACATTACGAAAATATTTATTTTAGTATTTTGGCTTTTTACAAATGATCAAATCCATGTATTTCATCAATAAATCAGATAATATATTTCATATGCTATTTTTTGTTACATGTTATTGTTTAATTGCATAATGTCTACTGTTTACAAGTATTTACATTGATTTGTTAAACGTGCTAAAACCAGTACTGTCTCTTTAAGGAAACCTGGCATTTCTGTAAAGAGTGTCTGTAATAAGCATAAGTTAACGGGAGAGGACTCAAATTACTTTATCTTATCCGTGCCATGCATGATTAAAATAAAAATATATATATTCTTTTGATCAATAACTATGGAGAACAGAAAGGGTATTAAAAGAGACATTATTCAGTGACATAGGGGTTGTGTGGATCTCGTCTTTGGACACACATTATACGGAATAACTTTTACTCTCAACACGCAGTGAAAGATCTTGCTCCTAAATACTCCACCACTATACTACACAATTGTCATTGAGTGAAATTTAAACATTTACCAGCTAGTTGCCAAATATATAAATTTTAGTCACATAGCATGAAATTTGGTTGCAAATGCGAGTGATTTCCTTTCATTGTGGAGGGTTGCACACAGAGTAAAAGATCGATCTTGGGATTTAAGAATCGATATCGAGATTGTTCAGATGAAGATTGCGATGCATTGGAAAATCTATATTTTTACCCACTCTTTCTGGTTATTGTTAATTTAGAAAAATACAATTGCTCATTGTTAGTTCATGTTAGTTCATAATGCATGAACTAATGTTAACATATGCAAAGTTTAAAGTTATTAGTATGTTTAGAAATCAACAGTTACCAAGATTAATAAATGCAATAGAGTAATGTTCATTGTTGGTTCATGTAAACTAGTGTAGTTAACTAATGTTTACAAATACAACCTTATTGTAAGGTTGAGTTCCAGCTATATCATACATATATCAGCATTATATTGGCCAGCCTGCTGTCTAATTATTAGCATCAGCCATTGAAAAGTCATACTGGTTGACTACTAACTTAGACCTTTCCTTAAACACCTCTCATCCTCATGCAGGTGACATTTATGGTGATAGTCAACTGGGAGCGGACACAGACCTCTTCTCTAAACACCTTCCTCCAGAACGTCGCTCAACTCTTCCTGTGGGCCATGCCTGTTCCCAGCCCCCGACACACTACCCCATTTACCCCACAGAGTGAGCAGCTTAGCAGAGAAACGTAACTGTTTTTTACCTCTAGACCTCCCTCCACACTGAGTTTTGCTCTAAGTTTTTCCATCAGCTCTTCTTCACCAAGGGCCAAGGGCCAGATCCATGCTGCCTCAGCCATCCCTGAGTCTGCCAGTGATGCTGAGGGGAATTATTGTGGAAAGAGGGAATGCACTGTGAAGCTTGCAGTGCTTATATTGGAGCAGGGCCCACAGCCCCTTAAGGCAGACATGAGAGATCAGTAAAAATGCTCATATGTTTATTGAACTGACTCTGTTGCCTTCCCAGTCCTATGTGGACAGTCTTGCTGGGTTTTTGTGGGAGTAGACACTGTAGGTTCTTAATACTTATCAGTAGTTTCTCGTATTCTAACTCTTAATGCACGCTTTTCGGCCCTATGCATGTCCCCCGAGGTTGACAGCTCAGCGATGGAGGAATTTCCTAGACACATATAGAAGTCCCCTTGATGTGGTCTGCATGCAAAGGATTCTAAGAAACCATGCAGACCCAGCAGAGGGGCCTCCAACTCAACCAATTTTCAACACTTTCAGTTTGAACACTTCTGCTCTTCAATATGAGCAGTCCAGAAGCGTGTCTTGATTAAAAGCTTTAATCATCATCAGATTGGCATGCCTGTAAAACTCCCCCAAGCCCAGAGGACTCGAGCACTTTGTGAGGAATTTCTAAAATTGGCATTTTGTACATTTGTCAGTTTTGTTCCTCTTTTTCCCTTTATTCAAAACAACTTAAGTAGAATGTTATAATGTACAAAACTGTCTTTCCAGGCTGAGTCTCTATGTTGTGTATAAAGAAAGCCATTTGGATGAATGTGATTGTTAAATGCTTTCTCTTCTAGATTCTTCCATATGATTTATGTTGTTGTTTACCTTTTCAAGGAGACCAATCCACCATATTACCTGGAAGATATCGGAAGGGTCAGAGAATGGGAAACAAAATGTATGGATATGCCCAGTTGAGGTGCAAGGTGACATCTCTGTTTTTATGAACTATTTATTTATTTATTGAAGTTTACCGACAAAGCACAAGACAAATTGCAGTGTACAGTGGTTTTCTTTTTGCAGCTCAACAATTCTGTATTATAAAGGGTTTATACAGGCACTGCAAATGAGGAGAGGAATATCTTAAATAAGATGGGAGGCCTCACACAAGAAATGTCTTTTGATTTCTTGCTTATTTCCAAAGGCAGTAATTTCCATGAAATTATCTGTATCACCAAGGTTTACCAGTGTGATTTTATTTAGCAGATATCTACAGTATATTATATGGCTATACCATTTTTAAGATTTTCGACTCATTGTTTCTGTCACGCTGTAGTGATCATATCAGAACACCTCAGTATGCAGTTAGCACACATGCTCTGACACAATAAACTGGGTTGCTTACTCGAATCATTTTCCGATTGTTCACAATGTTCTCTCCATCATTAAATGTTGTCTCTCCACAATCTATATCAGTAAATTTGTGAAAAAGGCTGAAAATAAACAAGACAGCGCAGTATGCAACTCAAAACAGCATATGTGCAGTCTCTGTGAGTGGTTGGTTGAACTTCTTTTCTGGCCCAGATGAGGAGCAGCATTACTGTATTTGGCAGACACTCTTTAGTCATTCAATACTGGAATTTATTAACTAATGTATATACAATAAAGAAGGCTACATGTAGGATAACAATAATAATTATTAATTTTTATTGTCATATGAATGTATGTCAGCAATTGAGCTTATTTTCAATAAGCTTTTCATTTTATTTTGTATGACCAAGTGTGAGGCAGAAGTAGCTACTGTTTGTTTATGATATTGCATTTAGATAAAGAAAAGAAGATGGACTTTTTTCATAGTGTCCTTAGAGAGCCAACAACTTTTCCATCAGTTAAAGCATTTGACAGAAATAAAGAAGTGATGCTGAAGTAATTATCAGTATAAATACAGGGGCAAGAAAAAGTATGTGAACCCCTTGGAATTAGCTGGTTTTCTGCATTAATTGGTCATAAAATGTGATCTCATCTTCATCAAAGTCACAAGTATAGACAAACACAATGTGCTTAAGCTAACAACAGATAAACAGTTATAATCTTTCATGTCTTTATTGAACACATCCCATTAAACATTCACAGTGCTGTAAAAAAAATTAAGTGAACCCTTGGATTTAATAACTGGTCGATCCTCCTTTGGCAGCAATAACCTCAATCAGGCATTTCCGGTAGCTCCGGATTAGACCTGCACAACGTTCAGAAGGAATTTTTGACCATTCTTCCTTAAAGAACAACTTCAGCTCAGTCATATTCTTTGGATGTCTGCTGTGAACAGCTCTCTTGAAGTCATTCCACAGCATCTCTATTGGGTTAAGGTCTGGGCTCTGACTGGAAGTTGGCTTTTCTTTTTTTGAAGCCATTCTGTAGTGGATTTACTTCGATGTTTAGGGTCATTGTCCTGCTGTATCACCCAACATCTAATGTGCTTCAGCTGGTGCACAGCCACCCTGACATTATCCTGTATGATATTTTGATAAACTTAGGAATTAATTTTTCCATTGATGGTGGCAAGCAGTACAGGCCCTGAAGCAGCAAAGCAGCCTCAAATCATGATGCTCCCTTCACTGTACTTCACCGTTGAGATGATGTTTTCATGCTGGGATGTGGTGTATTTTTTACGCCATACGTAGTGTTGTGTTTTCTTCCATAACAATTCAGCCTTAGTTTCATCAGTCCACAAAACATTTTCCCAGTAGCACTGTGGAGTGTCAAGATTGTCTTTGGCAAACTTCAGGTGTGCAGCAATGTTTTTATTGGAAAGCAGCAGCTTCCTTCGTGGTGTCCTGCCATGGACCCCATGCCTGTTTAATGTTTTCAGTATAGTAGACTCATGAACAGAGATGTTAACCAGTTCCAATGATTCCTTCAAGTCTTTAGCTACTGTATCACTCCAGGGCTCTTTTTTTTATCTGATTAAACATTCTGCAGTGTGCCCTTTGAGTCAACATGGCTGGACGGCCACTTCTAGGGAAAGTAGCCACAGTACTAAATCGTATCCATTTATAAATAATTTGTCTAAGTGTGGACAGATGAATATTTAATCTCTTCAAGACAACTTTGTGTCCTTTTCCAACTTTATGCAAATCAACAATTCTTGATCGTAGGTCTTCTGAGGTCTCTTTTTTTTTTTTGAGGCATGGTCCACGTCAGCAAATGCCTCTTGTGAATAGCAAAGTCTAAGTCAAAGAGTGCTTTTTATATTAAAAGTAGCTCTAACCCACATCTCCAGTCTCGTTACATTAATTGGATGCCAGGTTTGCCAACTCCTGACTCTAAATAGCTTTTGTTGACGTCATTAAGACTAGGTGTTCACATACTTTTTCCAACCTACACTGTAAATGTTTGAATGATGTATTCAATATGTACAATAACAACACAATAATTTGTGTGTTATTAGTTAAAACAGATTGTGTTTGTTCATTATTGTAACTTAGATGAAGATCAAACCAGATTTTAAGACAAATATATACATAAATGCAGGTAACTCAAAAGGGTTTACATACCTTTTCTTGCCACTGTATAATTCAAGAGTGATGCTACCCTTAAAACTGTACCTCCTATTTCTTCTTCTGTTTTCTGTAATGTAGCAAATATTTGCCCACTGAAATAAAAATCGAGGTGATTGTTGCACTGTAGCTCATGCAGAGATGCTTTTTAAAAGGTCTCTGTTTTGCATTGTGTAATATAATTGATCTCACCAAGTGCTTTACTCTGATATCCATAAAGACAATGAATGAATAGGATTTATATAGGCCTATACACACACCAAAAGTACATTTTTATTATGATTTCTTAGACGTTTTCACTTGTATCTATTTTTTCTTTTTTTTTCTTCTTCTTCTTTCCAGGAGACATAACTAGAGCTCATTAGATAAATGGCCTATAAACACCTCAGAATGGGTTATATATTTGTACATAAACAGCCAGCAGGTCCTTGGAGAGGTTCTGTTTCAAAAGGCTTCGATCTCTGACAGTGGGAATTCAAACAGAATGTCCTGTTCAGTATTATATTTGTCTATTTTCATGTCTATTTCTTTGCAAGACAACAGCACTGCTATAAAGGTAAACACTGAAATATGTGCTCTATGAGCAGTTTAAGAAATTATGCCATGAGGACTCAACTAAAAAGTCTCTAAAAGCAGAATATTCATGAAATTCTGAGTAGAAAAGTGCTGAAAACTTCATTAACTCCAGTACAATGCATTTGTCAGGGATAACGTGTAAAAGAGGAGAGGAGGGGAGGAGGGGGGGGGGTATAAAATGGTAAAGTATTTGGCTGGGTTTACATGCTCACTCCTGTTCAACTATAATAAATATGAAATGGTAAACATGGCAGTTGAGACTAAATGAATTGTTATATGAAGTTATTGTTTGCATGTTACTTTTTGAAGATAATTACAACAATCATCAATTTGTGTCATCAGTTTTCTTTAAAGTCTTAATGCTACAACTAATTGAACCACTTTAAGGACCACTCACCATTTTTGTAATTCAGTTTTGTAATCCAGCATAATCATAATTGAATTTAGGGAAATTTTAGCCCAATATTACTCTGATTACACAATCATTATATTGACCAAACTGCAGAACTCTTGGAAGATATATCTACTGAAGCAGTAGGGGCACCTCCCTCTCTCTGTAATGTTTCTTCATCAGTTACTACTAACAATTACCAACCAACAGCAGGTCTTCTAAGCTAATGAGACAGGTAAAACCTTTCTTTCCTTTGTTCTTCCCCCCTGAAAAGTCATTGTTCGTATTTTTCCTGTCCTGTTTTGTGAAATAGCCATTAGTTTCCTGATTGATTAATTTTTTTCCTGCTCTAAAAAGTATATAAAAAATATTTTAATGAATGAGAGCACTGTTTTCAGTACTTTTCAAGCAGCAAAATATATTCAATATTATTGTCTTATAAATGTATCTAAACAATATAATTTATCTAAAATTTAATAATAATAATACCTTTATCCTCTTTTTGAAATTGACCAGGAGCATTTTGATCCAAATTAAGTGTAAATTATTATTGCAATTTCAGAGCATTTGTGACAGGGATTTTCTGCTGCCTTTTACATAGAAATGAATGCATGAATGACTTAAAATATATACAGTGTATATATTTCAGCTCAACAGAAGTGTCACTTTCACAAGAACTAAGAGGACAGAGGGACACTACAGATTCCATTAAGCTTTCTTTCTAAAAACTTTATTTCTTGTTCTTTTTTTATAACAAAACTAACTTTGTATAGTAGTTTTATAATGCTTATGTGTGTTTGTGTTTATTTGTAACGTGTTCTGTAACACATCAGACTTAAAGGAGATATCCAAGTTTTGGTTTATAACCATTTTTTGGTTTAAGAGAAAGCAGGTAATCTAGATTAGAAACATTAGAAAAATTCATAAACAATCACAGTAACACTGAAATGTTCATGCTAAAACCAGGTTATCTACTTAACCAACCCCTCATCATTACTTATTTTTGAAATCCAACAGACATTTTTTTAAATTCTGTGTGCATAATCAAATTTCAAGATTGAATAGAATGTCTGGCTAATTGAATGTTAGCTAAATAACTGTAATTGCATGATCAAGATATTCCTCATTATATCACCAAAATGCAGGAGTCATGAAAGTTCTAGTGAAGTGATCGTGGTACCTCCCTCTCTCTGTACATTGTTTCTTCAACAGTTTCTACCAACCATAATCTACCAACAGCAACTACTGTCTACAGATTCATTTATATGGAATTTCTATTGTGTTGAAAAGAGGGGTTTTGTTTTTGTGAGTTGGTTTTTCATATTGGTAGAATATGAACAATGTACAGATAAATAAAATAAATTGTATGATGTACTTGATAATATATCAGGCACTATGGCCATTTATTTTTTTCATTTTCCCTATACTCAGAAAGTTAATACCAAGTCCTCTGGACTGTTTTTATTTAGTCTCACGAAGCACTATAATGTTTTTCAGCTTAAGAGGACTGCCACTTTCATTAAATTTGAAATGGAAATCTACACCACAGAATACTCAAGGTATGCTTCTACATGTTTTAATGCCAATGGGATAATGGAAATCTACCTATTGAATTGCGAAGTGATTTCATTACCCTTTATGCTTTTAATAACAAGACCTTGTGACTTACATGTTTTGAAAGAGAAACATCATTGGTTACTTTCTAGCCTAACATCAGCACACCACAGCACCAGAAATTGACAATTTAATGAATAATTCTCTCCTTAGGTGATGTTTTGAGTCAATGGCTCTTCATCAGACAATAAAAAAACATGCACAACAACTCTTAAATACCCCGGAACAATCACTTAATGGACATCACATGACTAGCCAAGGGTTAACATCAAACATTAAAAATTCTAGTATATCAACGTACAATACCAAAAAACATAAAAAATGAGACTAGTAATGAGGACAAAACAAATTTCATTTATAAAAAAATAAATAGTAATACTTATAATTCACAATGATAGTCAATCACACTGACAGCAGCAATCATCATGATAATAGAATAATGAGCAATAATAACAATAGTAAATAATGATAATAAATATAATATATGCATACAGACACTGATCAGCCACAACATTAAAACCACCTGCCTAATATCGTTTAGGTCCCCCTCGTGCCACCAAAACAGCTCTGACCTTTCGAGGCATGGACTCCACAAGACCTCTGAAGGTGTCCTGTGGTTTCTGGCACCAAGACATTAGCAGCAGATCCTTTAGGCCAAGTCAACACCTTGAACTCTTGTCATGTTCCTCAAACCATTCCTGAACAATTTTTGCACAGTGGCAGGGCACATTATCCTGCTGAAAGAGGCCACTGCCATCAGTGAATACTGTTGCCATGAAGGGGTATACATGGTCTGCAACAATCTTTAAGTAGGTGGTACGTGTCAAAGTAACATCCACATGAATGCCAGGACCCAAGGTTTCCCAGCAGAATATTGCCCAGAGCATCACACTGCTTCCGCTGGCCTGTCTTCTTCCCATAGTGCATCCTGCTGCCATCTCTTCCCCAGGTAAACGACGCACACGCACCCGGCCGTCCACATGATCTAAAAGAAAACGTGATTCACCAGACCAGGCCACCTTCTTCCATTGCTCCATGGTCCAGTTCTGACGCTCACGTGCCCATTGTAGGTGCTTTCGGCAGTGGACAGGGGTCAGCATGGGCACTCTGACCGGTCTGTGTCTACGCAGCCCCATATGCAGCAAGCTGCGATGCACTGTGTGTTCTGACACCTTTCTATCATGGCCAGCATTAAGTTTTTCAGCAATTTGTGCTACATTAGCTCTTCTGTGGTATCGGACCAGATGGGCTAGCCTTCGCTCTCCACGCACATCTATGTGCCTTGGGCGCCCATGACCCTGTCGCCGGTTCACTGGTTGTCCTTCCTTGGACCACTTTTGTAGGTACTAACCACTGCATACCGGGAACACACCACAAGACCTGCCATTTTGGAGATGCTCTGACCCAGTCATCTAGCCATCACAATTTGGCCCTTATCAAAGTTGCTCAGATCCTTACGCTTGCCCATTTTTCCTGCTTCCAACACATGAAATTCAAGAACTGACTGTTCACTTGCTGCCTAATATCTCCCACTCCTTGACAGGTGCCATTGTAATGAGATAATCAATGTTATTCACTTCACCTGTCAGTGGTTTTAATGTTGTGGCTGATCAGTGTTGTATATACACAAACACACACACACTTACAGTGTGAATACTTATGTCAATGTGATATTTCAGTTTTTTCTTTTTAATACATTTGCAAAGTTATTACAAATCTGTTTTTTGCTTTGTCATTATGGGGTATGAGTGTAGATTCATGTGAAAAAAATAATTTAAAGCATTTTTGCATAAGGCTGTAACATAACAAAATGTGAAAAAATGAAGGGGTCTGAATAATTTCTGAATGCACTGTATATGGCTTTTTTTGCTGTTGGATGTGCGTGCTTTTGGTTTACTTTTCACTTTCTAGGCTAGACCACGTGTACCTAGATAGGCAACTCGTAACGTGTTCATGTAAAAAGTTATGACCGTGATCTTACAATTTAACACCAGACCTAAATAAAACCAATTAAAACCAATCTTAAACAAATTTGTTTTCATTCCAGTTTAAACATCCAGAGCCCAAGACACAGGAAATGGTTTATCCTGAAACTCCAACCAAGATACCATCCCAAGTGGAAGTAAACCACTTTGTATGGCTAATGAATGATTTTAATTGGACATTTGTGGAGAAAGCCTTCTGTCTGTCCTCAGTTGAAATGGTGGTTATCTGGATTCTTTTCTCAATTGAATTTCTTGTCATCTGTCTGGCACTCTATGGATTGTGCTGGCTGTTCAGATCCGACCAGACTGTTCCCTTATTTGTCATAAACCTCTTCATCTCTGATATCATACAGATATGTCTCAAACCTATTCTGAACTTTTGTTCATTTAATATTGTAATTTTGTTTCTCTTTTATATTTATATCATCAGCTTATTGGCTAATATTGGCTTCATGGTTTGTATCTCTATTGAAAGATACATAATGATCAAATATCCTGTTTGGTACAGATTTCATCGTACTCTTAAGCATTATGCTCTGATTTGCTTGTTAGTTTGGACATTACCATTTGGACTGATTGGAATTGATGTGATTATTGTACTCAAAGGGCAAATGGAATTTGCTTTTCTTCTAAGTGTATTTATTTTTGTGACACCTTATCCACTGGTTGTGTTCTCCTTTGTGGGTTCGTGGCGGGCGCTATCTCATTCAGTCTCAGTCACCCCTGATGAGCAGAAGAGGATTTTGTGGATTCTGGTTCTTGTACTTTTCAATTACACTGTGTTGTTTCTGCCTAACACTGTTCATAGCACAATGCTCTCAGTTTCCTTTGAGTATGGACACAAACATCATTTAAATTATTTAAAAGCAGTGTCAAGAATCCTGTTGTATTTAAATCCACTTGCTGACTCTTTGCTGTATTTTTCAATAAGGAAGGATGCTAATAACATGCTTGGATATTTATGTTGTAAAAAGCCAAATTAAATTTTCCTGTATTATCCCTATCTATAAAAGTGACAAAGACAGAAATATAAAAAATAAATAAAATGGAAAACTACTTAGTGTTTAAATGCTCACTTCCATCCCACTAGAAAAGCAACTCTTTCAGTGGAAAAGAAAATATGTGAGTAGTGCCAATAAGAAGCTTAAACAGACATAATTTGCATGTTATGGCCCTTTTAATGTAAGTAATAATTAGCTGATGCTTTTGTCCGAAGCAACAGAACAGACTGATCTCACAGGTAAATTGGTGGGAGAATAATTTTTTTTCTGCTAAAATCTGTCTATGCTTTCCGAATTTAAAAATGCCCCCAGTGGCCGAAGCTGGAGCTACAGTCTTGCACATTTGCATCTTCAGGCGAGGCACTGCGCAAATATAAGACATAGCAAACATTATACGAATAAAACATTTGAATGGATATGACGTGAAAGACACTGTTTGTCTGCAATTTTCAGAAACCCTTGATTATAATTACAATACTCTTAACCCTAACCCAAACCTAATACCTAACCCTAACAATACTGAGACCAATACACCACTGTTTCACTTACTTCTGCGCAAATCTAGTATCTTGCTCACCACGACATGTGAGGTCCAAGGTAGAGGTCTGCGCGGTACTATTTTTTTCATCCCGCCCCCGAACGCTCCTACTGAATTTAACTCCATGTTCACCCGCTCTCTGCCTGCAGTGATTTTCTTCCTGACAGCTCCCGTTCCCGCAATCCCGCATTTGTTTTCCAAAAATAGCAAAAGCCATACAAATAGACAACAAGTGTATACAAAGAACATTTCATTTTTTCTGTCATTGCTATTATCAAATGACGTGTGAAAATGATGCCAATTTGACTCGCCTGAAGTTGGTTTCTTAACACTAAATTCCATTTTCTAGTTTGAGTTTCATATCCTTTGATAATACAGTGTGCGCTTTGCTCTGCCATTCTATTAAAACCCCATTTAATACAAATCTATTAATGTCTTTTTTTTATTTTATTTATTTATTTATTTATTTTGCATTCATTAATAAAATAATAATAATAATAATTATAATAATAATAAAAAGAGATCCCCACTGGATGTTTCAGGCTATTCTCTGACCGCCTACTCCCGTCCACCTCTCATGTTAGTACCATCCGCTCCTGCCTTCAACTCGGAAATGTAATCCCGCGCCACAAGAAATCAAATCAGGTCCAGCGGGAATGCAGACCTCTAGTCCAAGGAACAGCATGGGCGATTTCAGGATCATGAACAGTTGTCGCATAGTGGTATTTGTCTGGAATTCGACACATTGTGTCCAACTTAAGGTGGAAATACATTCAGAACCAAGTGCGATCATGATGAACTGACTGTACACTTACTACTGCTGGAACAGTCACCTTTGAACAACCTGAGTTTAAGTGCCCTAGTTCATAGTTTACTCTTTGTGTAGATCAAACCAGCTTTAACCACTACACCATGTACACCACCGTACACTATTACAGTTGTGATTCACTTGATCAAAGTGTGGGTAAGGTTTGATCTCTCTTGTCTCAAACCATCTTGGAAAAGGACAACACAGGAAACAATTTAGCACATTTAACCACTTTAACCTTTGTACTGACTACTCACCATTACTCACTTTTGAAATCCAACAACATTTCTGTCAATTCCAGTGAGCATAATCAAATTTCAGGAAATATTAGCCAAATATGATCATTGTATGGTCATTATATGACAAAATGCAGAACTCTTGTAGAATGAATCCAGTGAAGCTGTGGTGGCTTCTTCCTCTCTCTGTAATGTTGTTTCTTCATCAGTTATGACCAACTATTACCAACCAAGAGCAGCAGAGTATTAGCACAACCATTCCTTTCTTTGCTCTTTGTGCCTGTAAACATCTTGGGGATTTTTGCCAGATGATTCATTTTATGTAAATTTATTGAATGTGTGTCTTTTCATCATCACATGATATATTAAGGGCAATGATAAACTCTAGATTTTTACATGCCTTTTATTTATTATTATTTTTATTATTATTATTATTATTTTTTTTTTAAAGGAATGATGTTCTACTAATGTATTAATCAGGGTTCCCCACAGTCATGGCAAACCTGTACATAGAATAAAAGCATTTTAGACTACACTTTATCCTTATACTAATGTTGTGTTTAACATATAATAGGACACTTTGATGTGTTCAGCAAATATTTTACTTTTAATGCTAGCTCAAATTGTAGACGACACATGATGTTTACACATTTATGGACTGTACTTTTTCATCATTAATCATTTTGTCTAATGAACCATTGAAAAATCACCTGTTTGTATACAGCAGAAAAGGCTACTTTTGTGTACCATCCAGATCAAGATACAGGAAATGGGTTCAACTGAAACCTCAACAAATAGTACATTTCAAATAAATGTAAGCCACTTTCCATGGGTAATGAATGATTTAAAGTGGAAATTCCTGGAAACAAGTTTTTGTGTGTCTTCAGTTGAAATGGTGGTTCCCTCTTGATTCACTTCACTCTAAATTGCTGTAAGCACTATGGGGAGTGTCCTTCACGATCTTGCTGAAACCCTTATACAATCACAGCAATTAATTCTCTGATTGGCAATGGTGTCTGAGCCCCAGCGGACAGAAGTTCTCAGCAAGGCGTGAACAGGACAGCTCGTCGCCTGTGTTCAGCGTCTGCACCGAGAAACTTATTACTCCCCTGTGTGTTCCGGTGAAGAGTTCTCAACATCGCCGTCGAAGATCAGCATGGCACTTCAGCGAAACTCCTACCTGCTTCCCACAGCGCTCCGGCTGTAGTTACTATATATATACTGTATATGTACAATATTAACTAAAGAGCCGCTTGCATCTTTTTAAAGATGTTGTTCCTCAAGTGTTCCCTATGCAAAAGGCACATCCTGCTGCCTGATAAGCACTAGAGCTGTGTTCACTGCCTGGGCCATGCCCATGCACAAGCAGCTCTCATGGAGACAGACCGCCCTCACTGCGAGGGCATGAATATCCGGACATTGCGCTCTAGGATTTCTACATGCAATATGCGCGTGATAAGCTCCGGCCCTCTATTGGAGCACACGGCCTCATTATGTTTGGCGGCTCTGATGATGGGGTTAATGCTGAGTCACTCGCAGCTTCAGGCGAGTGGTCCACGGAGGATGTTGCCAGGCCTTCCCCCAGCGAGGGTGAAGAACGTGCACACACCACGGACAAGGAGCTTCTTCACATCCTCGCGAGGGTGGTTGAAGAGCTCAGTCTTGAGTGGTCCACTCCAGAAGAGCCAGAAAAATCTCGCCTGGAGCATACCATTCTTCTCTGAGGTCCACGCGGAGCTCACAAAGACCTGCCATGCGCCCTACTCTTCGCGCACTCAGGTCGGAGGTGCTGCCGTCCTCACTAAAATGGACCACGCCGAGGAAAAAGGCTACTCAAAGCTTCTCCCGGTGGAACAGGCTGTCGCAGCTCACCTCTGCCATAATACTAACATGGGATGGAAATCCTGCCCTGTCCACCCCTCCAAGCCATGTTGACTGATGTCCGCACTGGCTGAAAGAGCTTATACAGCAGCGGGCCAAGCTGGTTCAGCACACCACAGCATGTCGTTGCTCCATGTTTTTCAAGCTAAGCTCCTCAAACAAATAGATTTGTGTGCAATGATCCAGAGCTGTTTAAAGAGCTCTGACTGCTACAGATTTGGTGCTGCGAACCACGAAAGTTACTGCTCAGGCCATTGGCAAAGCGATGAGCAACCTGATGGTTCTGGACCGGCATATTTGGTTAATTCTCACAGAGATGCGTGGCACAGAGAATGCCGCCCTCCTCGACACCCCATTGTCGTCTGACGGTATCTTTGGCAAAGCCATGGAAGGCTTTTTAGAGCACTCCCAATCTAATTCCAGTCAGCGGCCAGCAAAGTATCCATCTCGCCACCCAAGCACAGCCAAAAGCTACTACTGAGCCATCTGTGAAGCCATGCAAACCATGGCCCAAGTGCAAGCACCCACCGTCTCAGCGCGAAAAACGCGCTGCCAGAAAACTCTCAGACTACATTCATTTCCATCTGGCGTCCGCCACGTGGGACTATTCATATACACTTAAATATGACTTATAAGTCAGCGGCCTGTGGCCTGTGACTCCTTATGAATATCTCTGTTTAGTATTATAACTCTGGTAGTGTGATGTCACGTAGTGGGCCGTGATAGGTTCCCCATAGTGCTTACAGCAATGTCGAGTGAACTGAATCAAAAGGGAACGTCTCTGGTGCACATGTAACCTCGGTTCCCTGAAATGAAGGGAACGCGACATTGCAAAAGCTAGCTGCACAACTACTACAGAGTTTCATAATACGAGTGACTCACTCTTGTGCCTCAGTCAAGAAAATTCTGAAGAAATGGTAACTGAGCGCCCACTTATATAGGCCAACTGCGTGCCTGAAGGGGCAGGGCTCAGACACCATTGCCAATCAGAGGATTGGCGTGATTGTATAAGGGTTTAAGCAAGGTCGTGAAGAAGGACACTCCCCATAGTGCTTACAGCAATGTCTTGTTCCCTTCATCTCAGTGAACCGAGGTTACATGTGTATCCGAAGACGTTAACTGGATTCTTTTCTCCATTGAGTTCCTTGTCATCTCTCTGGTGTTCTATGGATTGTGCTGTCTGTTCAGATCTGACCAGGCTGTTCCAATATTTGTCATAAACCTCTTCATCTCTGATATGATACAGATTTGTGTTCGACCTATCCTGCATTTTTGTACATGCAGTGTCAAAATTGCACTTGTTTTGTGTATTTATGCTGTCAGCATAATGGATAACACTGGCTTCATGGTCTGCATCACTCTTGAAAGGCATATCATGATCAAATAACCTGTTTGGTACTGATTTCATCATTCATTTAAGCATTCAGTTCTGATATGCTTGTTAGTTTGGACATTAGCATGTTTTGAAATTGGGATTGTCTGAATTCTTGCATTTAAAGGGCGTGAGGAGTGTATTTATTTTTGTGATGCCTTATCCACTGATTTTGTTCTCATTTGTGGGTTCGAGGAGGGCACTATCTCATTCATTTTCAGTCACCCCTGAAGAGCAGAAGAGGATTTTGAAAATTCATTAAATTGTTGTCTCTGCCAAGCATTGCTCAAGGAATCATTTTATCAATTGACCCTTTTCACAGACCTGTTCTGACGCGTTTCCGCCTTCTTTAACAATGTAAACGTAGCAAACTTTTTTATATTTCAATTTAAAAAATGTTTTGTATTACATTACCCTGGAATAAGTTTTAAAAAATCAGTTACCATAGCTGCAATGAGGCTTCTATCACAGCTGCTGAAGGAGTGACAAAAGTTTTGCCTATTTCTCTCACCTTCTGTTATCCTGCACTCTATATTTGTATCTTCTTTTGCAAAGCTGTGAAAGCATAATTGTTCAGTTTTTTCTTTTGCTTTTGGAGCAAACGTGTAATCAAAAATAAAATTTGCTGTGGCCCCCACTCACCGCCATTCAAGTTTACCCTGCTATGCGCCTACTAACGCTCTATAACACGGATATGTGGAAAGGGTCCATATCCTTTGAGCACGGCCAAAAAAGTCCTTTTGATAACTTGCATGTCGTGTCTGGAATACTGCTGTATTTAAATCCACTTGCTGACTCTTTGCTGTATGTTTTAATAAGAAAGGATGCTAATAGCATGCTTAAATATTTGAGTTGTAAGAATCTAGATGGAAATCAGGAGCCGCCAGGAGAGTCTTTGTCTCAGAGGGGTGAAGTAGAAATCAATGTGCTAACACACAGAGGAACTGCTGAGTTGGATGCTGAATGATATTGTCATTCATCTAGAATTTAAATATTAAATTAAACAGACTAGTATTCTAAATATTAAATATTAGTATTCTAAATATCTAAAAACCATTCAAGTCAGAAGGCACTGTATGTATGTATTAATTTCTTGTCCTGCTATTTCCATATTGTAATTGAATTAACAGAATTAGTACAGACTGATCTCCAAAATTGACCTCCCGAGCCTGGGTGAAAAGGCAGCACTTCATTCTTGAAACATTTAACAGATACTATTTAGCAGAGACGGACCACTGATACTAAAAAAAAATGGAAGAAATTGGAATGGCCAACGGATGTATAAAGGAAGGTAAAAGCAGGTAAAATTATGGATCAATCCACTCCCCCTGAGAATGTTATACCTACCAAATGTTTTGCAGAGGTCTCACTCTCTTCAGGTCTGTCACAAATACTCACTGGTTCAGAATGGAGAAGAGGTGACAGCCTACTATATCTCTTTCTGTTTGATTGAGGACCTCAGTTAAAAAAAATAAGGCTGGGCATAGAAATACATCAACTCTTTGACTCCAAACTCTTCAGACATTTTTAGTAAATTCTGTTCTCTGTTTTTTGTGCAGCTGTGTTATGTTCTGTTGTCACTATCGCTGTGGCAGTCCTTTTTTAACATAAAACAAAACAAGTTTTCACTTGAATGGCCCATGTTGCAAGGGGGCCGCATGAACTGTTGCTCTCATGCCCTATCATGAACGCGCCCAGGAGACCAATGGTCGGTCAACAGATTCACTAAATAATACATTAGATTTTGGTTTGTTTCACACCAAACTTTATTGGATGTTTACATAACAATCATGAGTCTCATCATTTATTCGACTTCTGAATTATACTTTTGCATTCTTTTGAAGCTTGAGAAGGTAGTCTCCATAAACTGCCATTGTATGACATCACTGGGCACAACATCTTTTCACAATTTCTCCCTTTGGGTTAAGAAAAAGTCATATAGGGTTATAACTAGGGCTCAGTCTCGCCTGGTACCTCACGATATGATACCTATTGCAATACACAATTGTTTTGGACAATAGATTACTTTTGCATTTCATACTACAGAAAAGTAAAACTTCAACTCTGGTTTAATTAAAAAAGGATAAATTACTGTTCTCTTTAAAAGGACAGGTTTATCTCAGTATCAGTATACAGTCTACGGTACAGTCTATTCTTGACTCATATTTCATCAACAGATACATAAAACTGTGTTTATCATAAACAGCAAACAACTTGAGCATGTAGCGCTGGTTATTTTTTGTCCTGTCTATAGCGCTAATGCGCATTTAAGCCGCAAAACGATCAAACTTTGGAGCATCCCATTTCAAATTTTAACTGTCATGGAAATTCGGTTGAGCTGAAACCCTGAGAGGGTGATATTACCCTGGCAAGTGAGATAAATTAATTTGTTGATTCATTTTATTTTTATTTATTTTAACCTAACTCCTTGTCATTTATGACTTACATGTTTATTTAAGCAAGCACAAAGGAGAGAAAAAAAGGCCTTTTGTCCAGGCCTGCATTTGTAACAGTAACCCAGACTTGAAGATGGTGGTGAACCCACAGTATTCAGGGGAGCGGGAAGGTTGAGTGTTTGTGGCGGGAAGGTTAGGTGGATCTGTGACAGCATTACTCTCCGCCAGGAGGTTAATAATTTCACACCTGAATCACAACATTTCAGGTGTGCGAGGGGCTTTGATTTAACCTTTGAATCACTAAAATCTCTTTAGTAATTCTGATTGCAGGTTATCTTATAATTTACTTTTCTTTCCACCTAGAAAACATGGGAAAAACTAAACATGTTTCCAGGAGAACATCACAGCCAAACATTGAATTAAGTACACTGCACTGATTAATGAGAATGTCTAATGTCAAAGAATGTTTTTGTTTAAAACAAATAATTTGTTTAAATGTTTCTACTTTTGAGTATTTAGTGTTTGTAGTTTTATTGTAATTTACAAAAATATAATATTTTTGTATTTGTTAACTGAAGATGCCATATTAATTGTTCATGGGATTTTAGCAAAGACCTTCACCTAACTCGGAGAGCACTTCTGAAGTTCTTGCCACCAACATCATCAGAGCCATGAGAAGTGAAAGTCAAAAGGGGATATTTGACTTAAAACAAAAATGGCATAAACAATGTCATAAAAGGTATCTCTTTTCCCATTATTTCTCATAATTGTTTATTGCATCAAGTTTTTTATGATACTAAAAAATTATACATTTCTGTTTGCAGTGGCTCTGGAGTGCAGATGTAATTTAGAGAGATACCAATTTCTTTCTGTTTTTAATTACTCTGCATACACCAAGTCTATTTCATGTTTCTCTTACAGGGATCAGCACATCCATCCTCAACCTAATCTTTCATATGGTGTCAAGACTCCACAGTGCAGTGAGTCGACATCAAACTGATGGCATGGAAATGGCTGAAGCGAAGTGAAGTTTTGTTTAATTTGTTGTAGCCAAAAGACCTCACTTAGTGTGTTTCATTATAACCATGCTGTAGGAACTTCACTGTCCGAGGAAACTGAGCGCCTTTTTTGTTTCTTTTTGTGCTGGTTCCGCCTAGTGGCTGGAGTTTGTGTTGTGAAATAACACTCCTTCGGGACAATTTTGTGGATGAATCTGCATGTTCTTTGTGCTTATGCCTCCTGTTGGCTGGAGTTTGTTTTGTGGTGTGTTTCTTGCAAGTCATTGGAGTTTTATTTGTTGCACTCATGTAGCAGCCGAATGGGCCGGCTCACTGAACATTCATTTGACTGTCCAAGGAAACTGAGCGCCTTTTTTTTTTAGCTGGTTCTGCCTAGAAGGCTGGAGTTTGTTTTGTGGAGGAACAGACCTTCGGGACAGTTATGTGGATGAATCTACACATTCTTTGTGTTTATTCTGCCTGTTGGCTGGAGTTTGTTTTATAGATTATCTTTTGTTGTGTAATTCTGTCTCACAAAATTTGAGCAATCTGACGGCAAAGTTGTCACGGGGGCTCTCGTAGGCGTACATGGACTGTTTGAATTTAGAAGAATGGACGCCAGTTGGCGCTGTGATGCGTGGGTTAATGCGCACGTTTTTCTTTTTTCGGTTTATTTGGTTCTGGGGGAAGTTTGGGGTTTGATTGTTGCACTAATGGGGAATATGGTCTTTATAAAAAATTTTGACACACAATCTATTTTTTCTAATATGTCAAAATGTCAAATGTTAATATGAGTGTATTGTCTCTCTCCACGTGGAATGTGAATGAGTTGGGGCACCACATAAAAAGAAGGAAGGTTATTTCTCTTCTTAAGCGTAAGAAATATGATATAGTGTTTCTTCAAGAAATGCATCTTTCCCTGCAGGAAGCTGAAAAATTTGGGGAAATATGGGATGGACATTTTTACTTTAGTGCTGGCTCAAGTAAGAGAAAGGGAGTCATTACACTGATAAGTAAGCATCTACAATTCAAATGTCTCAAACAGATTAAAGATAAATTAGGAAGAGTCATTATTGTTTTAGTAGAAATTCAGGGACAAAGTCTTATTTTGGCTAATATTTACGAACCTAACGTTGATGATCAGGGCTTTTTTATAGATCTTGATGGGATCTTGCATGCCGCTGGCACCCCTCATTGTATAATATTGGGAGGAGACTTTAATCTTTTGATGGACTCAGTCCTTGATCATAGTGAAGCAAAAGTGTGTAAGCCCCCTAGAGCAACATTGACGCTTCGTAGGATGTGTAAAAATCTTGGTCTTACAGATATTTGGAGACTTTTGAACCCATCTGGTAGGGACTATACATTTTTTTTCATCAGTCCATAAGATTTATTCTAGAATAGATTTTTTTTTTTTTTATATCTGAGTCCCTCATTTCATCTGTTGTTGATTGCTCAATTGGAAACATTTTAGTCTCAGATCATGCCCTGGTGAATTTAGAGGTGTTGCCACATATGGAGAAAAGGAAATCATATAGTTGTCGCTTTAAAGTATACCTTTTGCAAAATCCTGAATTCCAACAAATGTTAAAGGCTGAAATCAATGTTTATATGGAGACCAACTGGTCCTCAGTATCCTCTGTGGGTGTGGCTTGGGAGCCACTTAAGGTGGTTCTTAGGGGCCGGATCATACAGTATGTCTCATTCACCAAACAATCCAAAGCACGAAAACTCGTGGAGTTGGAAGGGAATACTAAAAGTGCCGAGGCAGAGCTGAAGCGCGAATGTCGTCTGATGGCCTCAGAAAATTTATCTGATTGAAATATAGGTATAATACTATTTTGCCAGGGAAGGTGGAGTTTTGGCTATTCAGGACAAGACAGTCATACTTTGAGTCGAGAGACAAAGCAGGGAAGCTTGGCTAGATATATAAAGCAGGTGCATTTCTACCATTCCCTCAGTGAAATCTGCTGGTGATGAAATATTTACCCCGGCCATTGATATTAATAATGCTTTTAAAGAATTCTTTCTTGATCTCTATAGTTCCACATCTTCATCTACTGAAGAGGATATTAGCAACTTTGTGGAACCATTAGAACTTCCTAAACTGACGACTGAGCAAAAAAATTATCTTTATTCTGAGATAACCTTGGAGGAGCTTGGCGAGGTAATTAAGGCCTTGCCTACAGGCAAGGCTCCGGGGCCAGATGGCTTTGCCGCTGAATCTTTTAGATCTACAGAACTGGCTCCACTTTTGTTAGAAGTTTATATGGAATCATTAAAGAATGGAAAGTCTCCACCAACCATGACACAAGCCCAGATCAGTCTGATTCTTAAAAAGGACAAAAATTCAAATGAGTGTAAGAGTTACCGTCCAATTTCCCTGATCCAGCTAGATGTTAAAATATTGTCAAAATTTTGGCTGACCGATTAAGTAAAGTTATGACATCTCTTATGCATATAGATCAGGTGGGGTTTATTTGGGGCCACAGCTCTTCTGATAACATTAGGCATTTCATCAATATCATGTGGACAGTGGCGAATGATCAGACTCCGGTTGCTGCCATCTCACTTGATGCCGAAAAGGCTTTGACATGGTAGAATGTGGTAGTGGCGGTACAAACAAATGGATTCATTTCAGATTATTTTACTCTGGATAGGGGCACTTGGCAGGGTTGCCCTCTTTCCCCATTACTGTTCTGTCTTGCCCTGGAACCATTAGCAGCCACGATAAGAAAGGAGGATGATTTTCCAGGAGTGGTGGCAGGAGGTACGGCGCATAAGCTTTTGCTTTACGCAGATGATATTTTATTATTTGTCTCCAACCCCACTAGATCTATGCCTTGCCTCCACAGAATTATTAATTCCTTTTCTAAGTTTTCAGGATACAGAGTCAGTTGGTCTAAATCCGATGCTTTGGCTCTGACAGCGTTGTGCCCAGTAATGGCTTTTCAGCTGGGCGCCTTCCAGTGGCCCAAAGAGGGCAATAAGTATTTGGGCATTTTATTCCCAGCAAATTTGTGTGATTTAGTTAGAGTTAATTTTGACCCCTTAATAAAAAGGTTTTCGAGCAATGTGGGCAGGTGGGCTTCATTACATTTATCTATGATTGGGAAGGTTAATGTTATTAAAATGAATTGTATTCCAAAATTCAATTACCTGCTACAATTTCTCCCTGTAGATGTCCCCTTCTCTTATTTCAAGCAATTTGGTAGCATAGTGAAGTCCTTAATTTGGAATGGTAAACGTCCCAGATTACATTTCAATACGTTACATAGGCCAATTGACAAAGGTGGGCTAGGCCTACCCAAGATTTTGTTTTATTATTATGCATTCAGTCTCAGACATTTGGCTCATTGGTTGCTTCCACCTGAGAGAGCCCCTCCCTGGTTTTGTATTGAACAGGAAGTTTTTGCCCCTATTTCGCCATTGCAAAGCCTTTCTATTAAACTAACCGGAGAAGTTAAGTTACACCCCGTTATCTCGCATTTGCACTCGGTATGGACAAAAGTGTCCAGAGTGTTTAATTCGGACATTTATTTACATGTTGCCTCGAGCATTTGGCTGAACCCAAAATTATGTATTAATAAGTCCCCTTTCTGCTGGACAGAGTGGATTGTGAGGGAGGTTAATACGCTTGGTGACCTACACTACCTTTCAAAGGTTTTGAAACACTTACTCATTCTTTATTTTTTATTTTTTTTCACATTTTAGAATTAAAGTAAAGTCATCAAAACTGTGGAATAATAGAAATGGAACTATGGGAATTATGTTGTGACTAAAAAAAATCAAAAATAAATCAAAACTGTTATATTTTAACATCTTCAAGGTGGCCACCCTTTGCCTAGATTTTGCAGAAATGTACTCTTGACATTTTCTCAACCAACTTCTTGAGGTATCACCCTGGGATGCTTTTTAAGCAGTACTGAAGGAGTTCCCATCTATGCTGGGCACTTAGTGGCTGCTTTTCTTAATTAATCGATCGAAGTCATCCATTTCAAAAACATTTTTTTTTTTTTATAAAATTTTAGTTTTGTAATTAAATGAATATGTTGGCACAATTATATTTTAGTCTACAAAACTAATTTCAAACATTTAAGCATACGCCTTCAGATCAAAAGGTTTTTAAGATCATGAGAAACATTTCAGGCAAGTGACCCCAAACTTTTGAACGGTAGTGTATATGAGAGTGGAGTGTTGAGATCCTTTGATATATGGTTCAGCATTTTAGGATTCCCAGATCTCAGTTCTTTAGGTATTTACAGCTGCACCACCTGCTCTGTACTATTTTGGGGAGTAGCATACACCCCTGCGGCAGATACTCTGGGAGTGGTGATTACTGCTTTTGGAAAAGGTCATAAGGCATCAGTGCATTACTCCCTGCTAATTCAGAGTCTGGGGGACAGAGCTTCAACTTCTCTCAAGAGATTATTGGAGAAAGATTTAACCTTGGTATTGGAGGAGGGAATGTGGGCTAGGATTCTAAAAAAACGTCAAGTCTACATCTAGAGATGCAAGGATGTCCCTTATGCAATTTAAGATTTTACATCGATTCTATTGGACCCCCTCTAGGTCGTATAGGCTTGGTCTTAAAGACACATACACCTGCTGGTGATGCCAATCTGAAGATGGAGGCACAGCCCGTTTTTTTGATGGTGTGTTAAGATCCAAGAATTTTGGTTGAGGGTTCAGAGTTTTATGTGTGATGTATTGGACACACAATTTTCATATTGCCCCAGACTCTGTATCTTAGGCAGTAGGGCGGTCATTAATATAGGGAATAGATATATAAAAAGTTGGGTCCTAGCCGGAGTTATGATTGGCAGACGGATCATTCTTAGGAGATGGAAGTCGGCTGCAGCACACTCATTTCAGGAGTGGTGCACAGAGATGGGCGGGGTGGAGGCATTCGAGGAGGTGATATAGAAGGCTGGGAAAATGGGATTTGTTTAATAGGAAGTGGGGTAGATATCTGGCCTTTTTGGATGGTTCTCGGGGAAGTGCAGTGGAGAGGGATTTGTAGATTTATATGTGTATGTGCATTTTTATTGTTTTTTGAAAGTATAATTTTTTATGTTTTTTAATGTTATAAATAATTATTACCACTTTTTTTTGGGAGGCGGGGGGCGCTTAATGTATATAATTTGATTCCGTATTTTCTGTTGTTTATTTAATTTGTGAATGGAATCAATAAAAATTGTTAATAACAAAACAATAATTATTTTACGTATTGATTCAAGTCTTAATAATGGTAATAGTAAACAAAGAGTTCATAGCATCATAATGAGTGTGTTATGAGACGTTAAGAGCTGTTCTTTTCACTTACACTAATGTTATCAGGTGTGTAATGGCTATCAAATGACGCTTTTCTCTTTTCAGGTGACTGTGATAATCGTTTGCCTCAATTCTGATTCACAGTCTGCACAGTTTTCAATCAAATTACTGTGTAATTTAACCATTTTGTTAAATATGCTTTACAATGTAACTCATCATTCCAGCCCAAGTAATAATATTATCCATACCGTTTATGAGAATATTTTGCCAAAAACCGCGACGTTCATCGCAATCTCCCATTCTTTCCTATAGGGAGCAGCAGTAACTGGGGGGAAGGGGGGGCGGAGCTTAGCGAAGGGTCAATTGCATGATCAAGATATTCCTCATTATATCACAAAAATGTAGGAGTTATGTAGGATGAATCTAGTGAAGTGATCGTGGTACCTCCCTCTCTCTGTACATTGTTTCTTCAACAGTTTCTAACAACCATAATCTACCAACAGCAGCTCAGTTTCAGGTAAAAATTTACTTGGAGTTCATTGTCTAAAGATTCATTTATATGGAATTTCTATTGTGTTGAAAAGAGGGGTTTTGTTTTTGTGAGTTGGTTTTTCGTATTGGTAGAATATGAACAATGTATAGATAAATAAAATAAATTGTATGATGTACTTGATAATATATCAGGCACTTCAAGTAGTAGGCCTAATTGTTAAGTTTTCCTATTGCCATTTTTTTTTTTTTTTTTTTTCCTATACTCAGAAAGTTAATACCAAGTCCTCTGGTTTGTTTTTATTTAGTCTCGCAAAGCCCTATCGTATTTTTCAGCTTAAGAGGACTGTCACTTTCATTAAATTTGATAGAACAGACGGAAATCTACACCACAGAATACTCAAGGTATGCTTCTGCATGTTTTAATTTTGATTATATAAAATCTAGCTATTGAATAAACCTTTTTCACAGACTGTGAAGACGTGTTTCCACCTTATTTATCAGTGTTAATCTAGCAAAAAAATTCTATATTATACATTTTTTAAATATTGAGTGTAAGTTTATGACATTATTCTTTGTGTTATATTACCCCAGAATTAGTTTTAAAAAAATTAATTACCACAGCTGCGAGGAGGTTTCGATTACAGTAAATTTGTCATCGTCTCCCATTTTACTGTCTTGATCCACCGCTCTATTTTTTCCTCTTCTGAAAAGCCATTCAAACGTAATAGTGGACTTTTTCTTTTGCTCTTGGAGCCAATGGGTTAGTGAAAATAATATTTGCTGTGATCTCCCATTCACTCCCATTCATCGCTGTCGAAGTTTACCCTGCAAACGTTTGAAAAAGGTCTGTTGCCAAGTGATTTCATTCCACTTTATGCTTTTAATAAGACCTTTTAATAAGTTCTATTTCAAACTTCAAACAGATATGCATTTCTTGTTTTTCTTGAAGTCTTTTAGTGTTTTATTATGTTTAGAGTTACATTAGCCTTGTAATGCGTACAATTTCTGTATGCTATGGGGAAAAAAAAATCACAGTAATCAGTTTTTCACTGTTTATTTTTTCTGTTTTTTTCTGTTTTCTAGGTACAAAGTTCAGAATATGTGAATGCTGTGAATAATGTGGTGTGGTGCGATGATATTTGCTATAGTTAAGCTAGTGATTATCCATTTTTTACTGATCAACTCTGAATGTAACAGGTTTGAATGGTTATTTTGAACTACTTGTTTTGAAAGAGAAATGTCATGGCTTACTTTCTAGGCTAGAAAGGAACTCGCAAGGAACATGTTTTCATGTAAAATGTTATGATCATGATCTTTCAATTTAAAGGTATAATTCACCCAAAAAGGAAAAATTCTCTATTTATTTACTCACCCTTGTGCCATCCCAGATGTGTATGACTGACTTTCTTCTGCTGAACACAAAGATTTTTATAAGAATATTTTAGCTCTGTAGGTCCATACAGTGCAAGTGAATGGTGACCAAACCTTTGTAGCTCCAAAAATCACATAAAGGAAACATAAAAGTAATCTATAAGACACTAAATCTCCACTTTCACTTTCAGATGTGAAATTGAAACTAAACAGGCACCACATGTGGCTTTCAGATGTAAAAGTGAAAGTAGAGATTTAGAGTTAAAAAAAAGTACATAAATTTTAAGCTGTTTCTCACCCACACTTATCATATCACTTCTGAATATATGGATTTAACCACTGGAATCTTATGGATAAACTTTATGTCTCCTTTATGTGATTTTTGCTGCTACAAAGGTCTGATCACCAACTATCCCTTTAACACCAGACCTAAATAAAACCAATTAAAACCAATCATAAACAAACTTGTTTTCATTCCAGTTTAAACATCCAGAGCCCAAGACACAGGAAATGGTTTATCCTGAAACTCCAACCAAGATACCATCCCAAGTGGAAGTAAACCACTTTGTATGGCTAATGAATGATTTTAATTGGACATTTGTGGAGAAAGCCTTCTGTCTGTCCTCAGTTGAAATGGTGGTTATCTGGATTCTTTTCTCAATTGAATTTCTTGTCATCTGTCTGGCACTCTATGGATTGTGCTGGCTGTTCAGATCCGACCAGACTGTTCCCTTATTTGTCATAAACCTCTTCATCTCTGATATCATACAGATATGTCTCAAACCTATTCTGAACTTTTGTTCATTTAATATTGTAATTTTGTTTCTCTTTTATATTTATATCATCAGCTTATTGGCTAATATTGGCTTCATGGTTTGTATCTCTATTGAAAGATACATAATGATCAAATATCCTGTTTGGTACAGATTTCATCGTACTCTTAAGCATTATGCTCTGATTTGCTTGTTAGTTTGGACATTACCATTTGGACTGATTGGAATTGATGTGATTATTGTACTCAAAGGGCAAATGGAATTTGCTTTTCTTCTAAGTGTATTTATTTTTGTGACACCTTATCCACTGGTTGTGTTCTCCTTTGTGGGTTCATGGCGGGCGCTATCTCATTCAGTCTCAGTCACCCCTGATGAGCAGAAGAGGATTTTGTGGATTCTGGTTCTTGTACTTTTCAATTACACTGTGTTGTTTATGCCGAACATTGTTCAAAGCGCAATGCTCTCAATTTCCTTTGAGTATGGACACAAACGTCATTTTAATTATTTAAATGCAGTGTCAGGAATCCTGTTGTATTTAAATCCACTTGCTGACTCTTTGCTGTATGTTTTCATAAGGAAGGATGCTAATAACATGCTTGGATATTTATGTTGTAAAAAGCTAAATGAAAACCAGGAGCAGCCAGAGGAGTGCTCCAATTCTTTGTCCCAGAGGAATGAAATAGAAATCAGTGTCCAAATATAAAGAGGGATCAGTCACTCTGTAATGTAGCAAAAGTCTGTCCACATAAATTTGACTAATTGAGCTGAATAGCTTATGTGAGCAAAGTGTGGATAAATACAGTTCACATTATTTCCTGATTTTGTTCCTCCTCCTCCTAGTATTTTTCTGTATTATCTATTTAAATGTCATGTCTTATTTTTCAATTATTATCACTATGTTTCTATTTAAAATTGTATTTATGGTCTAATTTGTATTGGTATCTTTCCTCCCGTTGTTGTAGAGTGATTTTTTTGAATGGTACTGCAAAAGGGGCTGGTGGAGTAAAATGTTTTGATTTGGTATGATTTTTTTGACCACTTTATTTTTGTCTCGTTTGAAGTGTAATTTGAATTTAGAAATATATTTGGTTTAATTTTTTCATGTTTCAATAAATTAATGTATTTTTTCAATTTCAAAATCGACAGGTAGAAGTGAAGTGCATTCCGATACAAAGAAGCTAGTCACTGTCATCTATCCCTATCTATAAAAGTGACAAAGAAAAAATCATAAAAAAATCAGTAAATAAAATGAAAAACCTCTTAGTGTTTATATGCTCACATCCATTCCGGTAGAATAGCAAGTCTTTCAGTGGAAATAAGAATATGTGAGTGTTGCCAATAAGAAGCTTAAACAGACATAATTTGCCTGTTATGATCCTTTTAATGTACAGGTGCATCTCAATAAATTAGAATGTCGTGGAAAAGTTCATTTATTTCAGTAATTCAACTCAAATTGTGAAACTCGTGTATTAAATAAATTCAATGCACACAGACTGAAGTAGTTTAAGTCTTTGGTTCTTTTAATTGTGATGATTTTGGCTCACATTTAACAAAAACCCACCAATTCACTATCTCAAAAAATTAGAATATGGTGACATGCCAATCAGCTAATCAACTCAAAACACCTGCAAAGGTTTCCTGAGCCTTCAGAATGGTCTCTAAGTTTGGTTCACTAGGCTACACAATCATGGGGAAGACTGCTGATCTGACAGTTGTCCAGAAGACAATCATTGACACCCTTCACAAGGAGGGTAAGCCACAAACATTCATTGCCAAAGAAGCTGGCTGTTCACAGAGTGCTGTATCCAAGCATGTTAACAGAAAGTTGAGTGGAAGGAAAAAGTGTGGAAGAAAAAGATGCACAACCAACCGAGAGAACCACAGCCTTATGATTGTCAAGCAAAATCGATTCAAGAATTTGGGTGAACTTCACAAGGAATGGACTGAGGCTGGGGCATGTCAAGGAATTTGGCTACAGTTGTCGTATTCCTCTTGTTAAGCCACTCCTGAACCACAGACAACGTCAGAGGCGTCTTATCTGGGCTAAGGAGAAGAAGAACTGGACTGTTGCCCAGTGGTCCAAAGTCCTCTTTTCAGATGAGAGCAAGTTTTGTATTTCATTTGGAAACCAAGGTCCTAGAGTCTGGAGGAAGGGTGGAGAAGCTCATAGCCCAAGTTGCTTGAAGTCCAGTGTTAAGTTTCCACAGTCTGTGATGATTTGGGGTGCAATGTCATCTGCTGGTGTTGGTCCATTGTGTTTTTTGAAAACCAAATTCACTGCACCCATTTACCAAGAAATTTTGGAGCAATTCATGCTTCCTTCTGCTGACCAGCTTTTTAAAGATGCTGATTTCATTTTCCAGCAGGATTTGGCACCTGCCCACACTGCCAAAAGCACCAAAAGTTGGTTAAATGACCATGGTGTTGGTGTGCTTGACTGGCCAGCAAACTCACCAGACCTGAACCCCATAGAGAATCTATGGGGTATTGTCAAGAGGAAAATGAGAAACAAGAGACCAAAAAATGCAGATGAGCTGAAGGCCACTGTCAAAGAAACCTGAGCTTCCATACCACCTCAGCAGTGCCACAAACTGATCACCTCCATGCCATGCCGAATTGAGGCAGTAATTAAAGCAAAAGGAGCCCCTACCAAGTATTGAGTACATATACAGTAAATGAACATACTTTCCAGAAGGCCAACAATTCACTAAAAATGTTTTTTTTATTGGTCTTATGATGTATTCTAATTTTTTGAGATAGTGAATTGGTGGGTTTTTGTTAAATGTGAGCCAAAATCATCACAATTAAAAGAACCAAAGACTTAAACTACTTCAGTCTGTGTGCATTGAATTTATTTAATACACGAGTTTCACAATTTGAGTTGAATTACTGAAATAAATGAACTTTTCCACGACATTCTAATTTATTGAGATGCACCTGTAAGTAATAATTTAGCTGATTCTTTGGTTCAGTGTAACAGAACAGAATGATCTCACAGGAAAATTGGTGGGAGAATAATTTTTTTGTCTGCTAAAATCAATCTATGCTTTCTGAATGTAAAAATGTCCCCAGTGACCGAAGCTGGAGCTACAGTCTTGCACATTTGCACCTTCACGTGAGGCACTGCGCAAGTCATTGGCAAACATTATACAAATGAAAGACATGAAAGACTCAGGGCTCTATTTTTGTGAGCGTGCAAAGCACAGTGCTACATGCTACGACCGTGCGCAATGTCTTATCCAATTTTCGTGAGAGCGCTAATTCTAAGGGCACTTTTCATGCCAGTGCAAAGCACAAGTGGCCGTGGGTGGGAGTGTTTGTGCTACTGTGGGTGTATTGTATGTAAACAAAGTGGAGCAAAGCACAATTTGCTATTTTCCTAAGAATTTGGTCATTGCGCTAAGATGTTTCAATACCACTTCTTATCTCAGTGCAAAGTCTAAATTCAGTTAGTGCATTTGAAGTTTGGAGATTCCACCAGCAGGTGGTAATAGTTCATGTCCAAACTCTTAAAATATAGTGGAACATTAAGTCCCTGACAATCAATGTCATAGCCGTTTTGAGAAAAAATATATATTTATAAAAAAATTATTAAATGTCATGTCTTATTTTTCAATTATTATCATTATGTTTATATTTACAATTGTATTTATGGTCTAATCTTTCCTCCCGTTGTTGTAGAGTGATTATTTTTTTATGTCACTGCAAAAGGGGCCAGTGGAAGAAGTTGGACAGAGTAAAATATTTTGATATAGTATGATTTTTTTTACCACTTTGTTATTTTTATTTTCATTTCATTTGAAGTGTAATTTGAATTTAGAAATATATTTGGTTTAATTTTTTCATGTTTCAATAAATGAATGTATTTTTTCAATATCAAAATCGACCGGTAGAAGAAGTGCGTTCCGATTCAATCACTGTTAATACTAGCCATGATTTGTGTGTCAGTAGATGAAAATGATTAATAATACTTACATTCTCTATAATTTAAAGAAGCATACATCCAAATCCTGACGAGAACCACATTTTCCATGCGTTTAAAAGAAGCTAGTCACTGTCATAGAAATATGCGTGCCATTGATCATGGACACAGTTAATGCACAAAATAACGTAAGTCCATATTTCTATTCTTTTAATTCATTGCATACAGTCCATTTACACTGCCAACTTCTTAAGAATGTGCTGTCTTTGTTTAAATCATTGGTGCTTTGGCTTCGAGTACTACAAACTCAAAATTATCAAGTACAAAATTACAGCTGTGTGGAATACCCATAAGCCCTTGCTCTTGAATAATATATGTATATTTGGTCAAAACAAAGGAACTTATGTAGAAAAATAATGATTTTTTTATTTTAAAATGTATATAGTTATATTTCTTATCACTATTGTTGTTGTATTGTTGTAGCTGGTTGATAATTGAGATTTTTGTGAAGTCACCATGAGGGTGATGCCTGTGGTGAATTTGGAGCCTGTTAAATTTAAGCCATTTTTCTTTATTCAATTGTACTTTACAAAAGTGCAGATTTATGTGCACTAAGAAGTACCGAGTAGAATCCTGTGTGCCATGTGGCGAACATAGAGTCCAGTCATAACTTCCTTTACACTGTATAAGACATGTTAAAACCCAATTTAAATAAATCAAAACGATGATACTTTAATCACAGATAAATTAAGTTTACTTGTAATTAGTCAACATATCTTAAAAAAATTAAGTTTAGTTTACTTGAGCCAAATAAGTACATTAACCTCTAAAATCTAAAAGTACATTAAAATCTAAGGTCAACTAATTTGATTTTACAGTGTGTACACTTATTACTGGAACAATCACCCTTGAACAACCTGAGTTTAAGTGCCCTAGTTCATAGTTTACTCTTTGTGTAGATCAAACCAGCTTTAACCATTACACCATGTACACCACAGTACACTATGACAGTTGTGATTCACTTGATCAAAGTGTGGGTAAGGTTTGATCTCTCTTGTCTCAAACCATCTTGGAAAAGGACAACACAGGAAACAATTTAGCACATTTAACCACTTTAACCTTTGTACTGACTACTCACCATTACTCACTTTTGAAATCCAACAACATTTCTGTCAATTCCAGTGAGCATAATTGAATTTCAGGAAATATTAGCCAAATATGATCATTGTATGGTCATTATATGACAAAATGCAGAACTCTTGTAGAATGAATCCAGTGAAGCTGTGGTGGTTTCTTCCTCTCTCTGTAATGTTGTTTCTTCATCAGTTATGACCAACTATTACCAACCAAGAGCAGCAGAGTATTAGCACAACCATTCCTTTCTTTGCTCTTTGTGCCTGTAAACATTTTTGCTGTCTTGGGGATTTTTGCCAGATGATTCATTTTATGTAAATTTATTGAATGTGTGTCTTTTCATCATCACATGCAAGGTAATTTTTTAATTTTTTTTAAGGCAGGCTACATCATCGTGGGTATGTTTGGTCATGTTTGTAATATTAAGGGCAATGATAAACTCTAGATTTTTACATGCCTTTTATTTATTATTATTTTTATTATTATTATTTTTTTTTTTTTTTTTTAAAGGAATGATGTTCTACTAATGTATTAATCAGGGTTCCCCACAGTCATGGCAAACCTGTACATAGAATAAAAGCATTTTAGACTACACTTTATCCTTATACTAATGTTGTGTTTAACATATAATAGGACACTTTGATGTGTTCAGCAAATATTTTACTTTTAATGCTAGCTCAAACTGTAGACGACACATGATGTTTACACATTTATGGACTGTACTTTTTCATCATTAATCATTTTGTCTAATGAACCATTGAAAAATCACCTGTTTGTATACGTCAGAAAAGGCTACTTTTGTGTACCATCCAGATCAAGACACAGGAAATGGGTTCAACTGAAACCTCAACAAATAGTACATTTCAAATAAATGTAAGCCACTTTCCATGGGTAATGAATGATTTAAAGTGGAAATTCCTGGAAAAAAAGTTGTGTGTGTCTTCAGTTGAAATGGTGAAATGCTGACTTGCTATAAAGACTTTGCCTTTAACCAGGGAGTAAAAACATATTCTGGACACATGATACTCTGGGTATTTTGATAAATTTGAAAATAGGCTGTTATAATTCCTCAGTGAATAAGGTTTTCTGTGTGCTTTTTCCCCACTACAAAAGATTTTTGTAATTGATAATTTTATTATCATCATTAGTGTCACTGAACTATTAAAGGGATAGTTCACCCACAAATGAAAATTCTTTCATCATTTACTCACCCTCATGCCATCCCAGATGTGTATGACTTTCTTTCTTCTGTAGACCACATTGATTGGTCATACAATGCAAGTGAATAGGTAACAACACTTTAAACACAAAGCACATAAAGGCAGCATAAAAGTAATCAATATTACTCCAGTGGTTAAATCCATGTCTTCAGAGGCGATATGATAGGGGTGGGTGAGGGGGACGATGCTAGAGGTAGGCCATGGGTGGCCGTGGCCACCATGGTCCGAAGCCTGGACACCCCATTGGCCACACCACTCGTAATTGCTGTCTTGGCCACAATTTAGTTTTTTAGAGGTGGAACCATCTCTGTACAACCGTAACACACCGGAGACTTGCGCACACCATGGTTGCCGCAACTCTCCGTATCCATGTGCCCCCGCTTCCCATGATATGAAAATGCTGCCAGGAAATTTCTGTGCCACCACAGACTGATCGCTCGCCCCGCCCAGCCACCCCTGTGAAAAACTTCTTGCCCCGCCCCTGATGAGTGAGAAACACATCAACATTTATGTCCTTTTTTACTATAAATTTCTACTTTCACATTCTTCTTCTTTTGTTTTTGGTGATTCACATTCTTCGTGTAGATCGCCCCTTACTGGGGAGGGGGAGAATTTATAGTAAAAAAAGGACTTAAATATTGATCTGTTTCTCACCCACGCTTTCTGAAAACATTCCCTGCGTCCAAATATCCATACTTCTCTACTATACAGTATGCCAAAAACGGTATGCCAGTGGAGCAGTATGTCCGAATCCACAGTATTCATGAAGCAGTAAGTGAGAAATACTATTTCTGGTCAGATTTTGAAGGCGGATCAACTGGGCACTTAATGATCCCATAATGCCTTGCAAGCTGAAGTGATGTCATGGTCAAAACACTGGATTTAAAAGAACATTTGTGAACCACGAGGCGGACGCCTCTTCTCAACTGTAAGTGCTATATTTAACAAGATAATTGTTCCTTCTGCTTGAATGGTGCTTGTTTAACAAAATCAAAGTGTTTACGTCTCCGCGGTAATGTGCTCAACAAGCCACGTGATAAAATGCACGGATTGACTGTCTCAGACGCGGAGGCAACTGAGATTCGTCCTCCACCACCAGGATTGAGGCAAGCCACTACGCCATCATGAGAATTTAGAGCGCATTGGGAATTCCAAAATTAGGGAGAAAAGGGGAGAAAATCAAAATCCAATGGTTGTTGTTAATACGTCATATATTCAAGTCACGAGACAATGCCCCCGTCCCATAATGAAATGTCCGAAATCTATTAATACTACTCGCATGCATACCTAAAAGAACATACTGTTTTGCCGACAGATAATTGCATCCTTAAATACAGTACAAACTGTGACAGTAAACGTTTTTGGATGCAGCAATGGAGTTAACCACTTTTATGCTGCCTTTATGCTTCAAACTTTTGGTCACCATTCACTTGCATTGTACGGACCTATAGAGCTGAAATATTCTACAAATTCTTCGTTTGTGTTCAGCAGAAGAAAGTCACACTGAAAAAAATGATGTGCTGGATTTGCTTAAAAATATTTATTTGCACAATTAAATATCCTCAAAATCAATAATTACAGAATTAGGGAGAAAAGTAAAAAGAAAAGTGATGCTTAAAGGGATAGTTCACCCAAAAATAAAAATTCTCCTTTACTCACCACCATGCCATCCCAGATGTGTATGACTTTCTTCTGTTGAACACAAAGATTTTTAGAAGAATATCTCAGCTCTGTTGGTATATTCAATGCAAGTGAATGGTGGTCAAAAAGCGCATTAAGTTGGCATAAAGTAATCTATATGACTCCAGTGGTTGAATCAATGTCTTCAGAAGTCTTATAAGTGTGGTTGAGAAACAGATCAATATTTAAGTACTTTTTTTTACTATCAATCTCCACTTTCACTTTCATATTTGTCTTCTCTTGTCTTTGGGGATTCACATTATTTGTGCATTTCACCACCTACTGGTCAGGGAGGAAAATTCATATTAAAAATGACTTAAATATTGATCTGTTTCTCACCCACACCTATAATTTCACTTCTTAAGACATGGATTAAACCACTGGAGTTGTATTCATATCTTTAATGCTACCTTTATGTGCTTTCTGTACTTTCAAAGTTCTGGTCACCATTCACTTTCAGAGTGACTAATATTAACTAATAATAATAATAGCTCAAATATTCTTCAAAAAATCTTAGTTTGTGTTCAGCAGAAGAAAGTCATACACTTCTGGGATGGCATGAGGGTGAGTAAATGATGAGAGAATTTTCATTTGAAGCACACAGCTATTCAACCACTGTACCAAATGCATACATTTATATGAATGTCAGCGGATGTTAAAATGGTGCTATATAAATATGAATAATATCATCCAAATGTGTTTCCTACCTTTTTTTTTTTTTTTTTTTTTTTTTTGCCTTGAAAACCTCTGATGACTCTTCTTTCAGTTATAGTTTTACTTGATTTTCTGCCGTGTGAGTGACACCTGAGCAGCGGTTGAAGATGAACTGTCTCTGCGGTGAAGAATCCGCGGGTATTCTCCGCCACTGCCCGACAATGAGAAAGCACAGTATTTTCCCATGAGAAAAGTATGGTGTAAGCGCTACATACAGGATATTAATTATTGTCATTGACAACCTCAATGTCGTTTAAGGCAAGCGGCAACCACAACAGTGAAACTCGTTATGCTTCACATGATATTGATGTATTTATTCATGTCGTCTCAAACACAAACTGAACGCTAAAACTGTAGATGCAACTGATGAAAAAGAATATAAACCAACACTAAGAAATGTTCGCTGGTTTCAAGATGTACAATTTGAAGTTTGCATTAAACATTTTAAATTGGTGTAGATCAACTTATTGAAATTACCCGTTGTTTGCTGAGTTTGAGTTGTAGGTGAAGGCCCTGAGCAGCAGTTGAAGATGAAGAGTCTACCTGGTGCAAAAATGCGCAGTTTGTGTTTGTTCAACTGTGAAGATGTACACATCTAATTAGCCTCATGCAGACAAACGTTTAATATACTGTAGATTTGCAAACGTAACGTAAGTTAACAACTTCTCTAAGCGAATAGAAACTTGAATACACATAAAATTGATAGCAAAAAAAAAAAAAAAAAAACCTCTACTGATTTCACACTATGTTTAAAGTATTTTACTTTTGAACTTTTTGGCTAAAACGTTGTGTTGTCCACCACGAGCTCTCCTCATCCAAAATGGCAGCCAGCCCCAAATATGCTTGCTTAAAATTCAATCACATTCTGCATCACGTGGTTTCCCACGGACTCTTGAGAAATTAGTCTGGGTTTACTAAACTTCAGATTATTGTCGCTTCACTCAAAATAATTAGCAACGTTTCTTTATTATTATGAGTACAGCATAATCTCAATATCTTGTGTCACACATATAACATATAATTAAGGAAAGTTGACAGCATTACGTTTTCAGCAAAAATCTGTTTATTTTAATAAGCAATATTTGCTGAAGCAAGGAATAATTTTTTTCAGTGTCATAAACAACTGGGATGACATCAGGGTGAACTATCTCTTTAATCTCTTTCTTATTGTAACGATATCTTTGGTCATTTTCTTTCTCTAGCTACAGTATACACCCATCTTTGAGCAACTTGACAGGGTAGGTCTGACACTATACAGTAAAAAAAAAAAATAATAATAATAATAAAATGTTTTCTGTTCTGTTTTCATGTTTGAATAACATTTCTTTGACAACTTGTTCCTTGACAACGAAAGACCCAACTGCCTCTAGTGAGACGCGCGCACATAGTGGGCGTCGCACTCGGTCTCTATGGCAACAAGACAAACTTAACGCACTGTTTCAAGCTCGAAGGCTAACCTAAGTTTACAGTTGGTCCGACGGTGTGCACATTCTGATCTTTCTTCAATATCGATTTAAATTGATTTCCAAGAAATAATAATTGCGAAATGCAGACGAAAGTTCACGTACCTACAACAGTGCACGCGGAGGACGGAGCAGAAGCTGATTCTGCAGAAAACGATGCGAGTGGAGGAGTTGTGTCTTTCACTCCAGGTAGACTGCATGCAACCGCCATCATCAAAACAAACTCCAATCATTTCTGAATACGGAAATGCTGCTTAGGTTGTTGTCTCATGTTACTTTTGCACGTTCAAAATTATAATACTAATATAAGCTCTCTCCAAGGTCAAGAACCTCCGAGTGCAACTACAGTAGATATAAAGGAAACCAACGCGGTAGAGAGTGGGAAAATGTGTTCAGGTCCCAGGTGATGAGCTACACATTCATGTTTTAGGCCTACCTCTATGTGAGATCCATTGGGGCAAATTATCAGTTTGTCACTGAGAAAGATTAACGGCACACCTGAGAACATTTTAAACTGAATGTTTTTCTTGTATCTTTTAAGAATGACTAAGGAGTATTTAAGGAACCTCTGCAAGAAAAACAAACAATACCTGACACCACGGTTAAATGACACACTTTATCTTCACTATAAAGGTTTGACATTTTGTATGCAGAAGAGTCAATCTTAAAGGGATAGATCAGCCAAAAATGAAAATTCTCACATCATTTACTTACCCTCACACCATCCCAGATGTGTATGACTTTCTTCTGCTGAACACAAACAAAGATTTTTAGAAGAATATCTCCGCTCTGTAGGTCCATACAATGCAAAGGAATGGGTACCAAAATTCTGAAGGTCCAAAAATCACATAAAAGCAGCATCAAAGTAATCCATATGACTCCAACTTGAATATTGATCTGTTTCTCACCCACACCTATCATATCTCTTCTGAAGATCTGGATTTAACCACTGGAGACTTATTGATTACTCTTATGTAGACTTTATGTGCTTTTTGGACCTTCACAATTTTGGTACCCATTCACTTGCATTGTATGGACCAACAGAGCTCAAATATTCTTCTAAAAATCTTCATTTGTGTTCAACAGAAGAAAGAAGGTGATATACATCTGGGACGGCACGAGGGTGAGTAAATGATGAGAGAATTTTCATTTTGGGGTGAACTATTCCTTTAATGTTGCAACTTTGTGTTCTTTTTATTTTATTTTTGACTCTTTATACAAAGTTATACAAGTTATTCTGGATTGTAGGTTTTTCTTGTATTGAGGGTTTGGAGGAATATACTGGCCTTCGCTGCCTGTGGCTGGAGTGTAATGGCATTCGGAAGATTGAGAATCTGGAGCATCTGACAGAGCTCCGCTGCCTGTTCCTCCATCAGAACCTCATTAATACACTGGAAAACCTGGAGCCACTCAGCAAGCTTTGCACACTCAATGTCTCCCACAATTATATTAAGGTCATTGAGAACATTTGTAAGTTTTGTAAGTATTGCAAACACATTTTGGGATGTTTTAAACATCTGAGTAACTTGTTTTCTTCAACCATCTGCTCTTTTTTTAAGCATGCTTGAGTGAGCTGTCCACATTGCAGATCTCACATAACACACTGGAGAATGTTTGTGACATGGAGGAGCTGTCACGTTGTTCCTCCATCTGTGTTCTTGACCTGTCTCACAACCACATCAGAGATCCAGCACTCATCAGCATTCTAGAGAAGATGCCTGACTTGGTACAAAAAGTGGGCCTCATTCACTAACCGTGTGTAAAACCTGCGTGCGATTATTTTTCCACGCAGACATCATGATTCTTTAATAAGTTTGCACTTAAATTTATTATAAATTTGTGATTAAGTTTAGGACCAATTCAAACCACACGTACACAAAAATCACAGACTCCAAAACACCTTCTTTTAGAATTCTCTGGATTCATTAACATTAGAACGAAGGTAAGAACAAATGTATTTGCTTACACACCTGTTGTAAATCCGGCGAACATTTTGCATGAGAACGTTTCCTGCTACAGAAATGCATTTATCAGTGAATGAGACCCAGCATCTCTTGCCCTCAGGCATATGATCTGTTATACTTGCTTTTAGATGTGTACTGAAATGCCCAGATTATAATTCATGTATGTTTGATTTTGTCAGCGGGTGCTAAATTTAATGGGTAATGAGATCATCAAAAAGATCCCAAACTACAGGAAAACTCTGATTGTGCGTCTAAAGCAGCTGACCTATTTGGATGACCGGCCTGTGTTCCCAAAGGACAGGTGAGCAGTGCAGTTTTTCTGTGCTAATTTGCCTCTGTGCTTTTTATGCTGAAGCTTTATCTGTTTGGAGCAAAACTAGCATTGTCAGTTTGCAGACTAATTGGCTGGATGAAACTAGTTTTGTTGCTAGTCCATCAAGAGGCTGCCTTTTGAATCTTTTATTTTTTATTAAAGATTTGCATTAGACTCTGATTTCAGTCCAGGCATATATTGTTCACAGAGCATGTGCAGAAGCATGGGCAACAGGTGGTTTGGAAGGTGAGCAAAAAGAGAGGGAATTATGGCAATCTAGAGAGAGAAGAAAGATCCAGGAAAGTTTGGATGCAATGACTGAAATCAAAGAGAATGCACTGAAAAGGTGGCAAGCTCGAGAGCTCCTGGAGGAAGGCAAGCACATGTTGTGTTCACTTGTATACTCATATTATTTCTCTCTCATCCTTGCTGACATTCACAGCTTTTAAAAGATTATGGTTTACCCTCAGGAATCATAGAGCCTCCAAATACTGCTACTGATGATCCGAGCCCTCAAGAGGACATTTTGAAATCTCCATCTCTGCCAGAAATTGCACCTGCAGAGAGTGACACATCAAATTCTTTGCAAGAACAAAATGATTTATCAGCATCAGAGACGGACCACATTTTACAATCAGCATTTGATGAGAAGCAGTTTACTCAGCCCACAGTTGATCAAAATCATTCTGGTCAGTCAAAACCAGAGAAACAGACTACCATGTCAGCTTCAGAACAGGCTCTCCAACAATCATTTGACCAGGACCAGACTGGCAAGTCTGCAACATGTGAATTTATGACCAAAGAGGAGAGGAATCCAACTCTTTATTCAGAACAAGAGAGGAATCAGAAAACAAGCTGTTCTCACACAAAATCATCAGAGTCTAGTGGTTCTGTTTCAATCACTGGTCCGGGTGCTTTTGTCACTGAACTGATCTCTGATGATGAAATAGAGGCTATCCCCCTGTCAAATGTACCATCATTAACTATCGATGTGAGTGCTTACATCATTATAACATAAATGATTACTTCTACAGTATTTATGTAATTACGTCCATTCTTTAATTTACCTTACAAGACATATAACCCCACTAAATTGTAGGTTTAACTTATACAGAAATTTTGTATAGAATTTCACTTTACATATAGCGATTAATTATATGCTATAGTGTTTTGTATAGTAAAAATACCAGACAAATTTCACAAATACAAATTGCCTCTCCATAGGATCTTCCAGACCTGGAGGATGTAGAAAATAGCTTAATGCTCCAAACAACCCCACTGGTAAGAGAGCATATATTTACAAAAGATAAACATAAGACTATAAATTTAAAGCAAACAGAACAGTTTAATATTTATTCATCATGTCAAACATTTGACATAAGATTGGTGGATGGATGGATGGATAGATAGATATTTTAACTACTGTTTTTCTAAGATTTGTAATGGAACATTTTTCAGAGTATGGTCCGTCCAAAGATTGAGGTCATCTCTGGTGATGATGACACAGAAGCAGTTGCAAGTTTGTATCACTGGCCTCAGACAGAAGCAGTGGCCCCTGACCAATCTCAGCTGCTTTTTAGAGTCTCCACTAATAGAACATCAGTCAAGCAGCAGAATGCTGTCTTCACCAGTCAAAAAAATGCCATGGAACCAGAAACAGGAGATGTTTTCCAAAAGACAGCAAAAAACAAAAAGACTGTTCTGATCGAGGAATTAGATTGAATCTTTATAGTTTTTAGAGTGCAGAAATGTGCAGTATTGTAATTCAATTGCTGCCTGTTACTGAAGGCCCCTAACACTTGTTTAAATTGGATGTTTTTCTGATATTTAATAGGATGTATACTTTGTTTAGGAGCTGACCCAAACTGTCAGCTGTGTACCTTGAAATGGCAAAATCATATTAATAATTTACATTAAATGGAAAATAAATATTTTGCTTTGTATTTTATTGTAGATATTATAAATGTATTGTATACACTTATTTTGTTAAATATTCCACACATCAAAAACAAACTAGGCTTCTAGGTTGCACACACACTCTCTAGTATAAAAACAGATTTCTTAAAGCAATAGTTCACCCAAAAATCATTCTTCCATCATTTACTCACCCTCATGCCATGTCAGATGTGTATGACTTCCTTCTGCAGAACACAAACTGATTTTTAGAAGAATATCTCAGTTCTGTAGATCCATACAATTAAAGTGAATGGTGACCAAAACTTTGAAGCTCCAAAAAACACATAAAGGCAACATAAAAGTAATCCATACAACTCCAGTTGTTGTATCCATATATTCAGAAGTGATATGATAGATGTGGGTGAGAAATGACCTATCATACCACTTCAGAAGACATGGATTTAACTACTGGAGTCTTATGGATTACTTTTAAGCTGCTTTTATGTCCTTTTTGGAGCTTCAAAGTTCTGGCCACCATGTACTTGCATTGTCAGGACCTATTCTTCTAAAAATATTCATTTGTGTTCAACAGAAGAAAGAAAGTCATACACATCTGGGATGGCATGAGTGTGAATAAATGAGAGAATTTTCAGGTTGGGGTGAACTATTCCTTTAAATGACATACAGTATTTGTCCTGTTTTATGATCTTTTGACAGAAACATCAAACGTAATGATGTGTTCAAAATTATTAGATTTGAGTAGAGTAATCAGTTGCAACAAACCCCCTTAGTTACAGTACCCTTGCAATTATAATTAAGAGGTTTGTCGCAACCAGCCCCAGAACATTACAGAATTGTATAGACAAAAAGCTAAAACATTGACATGGTTTTAAAATTAACAAACACATTCAGAATCTCTTACCCAAAATCTTACACCTTAAATCAGATAAAATAGCATAACATGAAACATACCAGCATAAAGATTCTATGCTGATATTTGCCTGTAATGCTGTCATTGGCCAATGGCATCAGTCCCGCTTATAAAAGGGATGTTCTACATCCGAAGTAGCAGGAGAAGAGAGATGCATATCAGGAGCAGCTCTATGCTGACTGAGTGGCTGACAGAATGAGCAAGTCCTTTGAGGGTTTCCTGGTTTGTTTGGTCAGTACTGGGAAGACTCTGAGGAGTGGTAGCTGCAGTGACAGCTTCAGTACGTCCTGCACACATGTCATAGAGATTCCCAGCAAATGTTGTTTTCCGGGACTCCGCTCTCAAAGATTCCCAGATCTCTGCTGCATCACCACGGCAACCTGACAACACACTACTCACACACACCTGGAAGGCATCCCATGACCTGCAGTGTGAAAAGCACAATATGTAATGAGTTAAAATAATATATAATTGAATTTGGCAGAGGTAGGTGTGTTTGTATGTTTTTGTGTGTGTGTATTTGTGTGTATGAGAGAGAGAGAGAGAGTGTCTCACTTGCAAATGGAGTTGATGTCTTGTGTGTTATCAGTCTTGGAGCTCACACTGTCACCCAGAGTAACCAGACATTCAGCAAAGCCCCTGTATACAACACTACATGGAGGTGTTACTGCTGCACTCAGTACAGAGGAACAAAGACCTGAAAAGGAAGTAGGAAAAGGAAATAAAAAAAAATAAAAAAACACCAATTCTAATGACATGAGTATGCTAGGGCTGAAAGGTTTGGCCTATGTTGACAGTTATGATAACTGGCAAGTTAACATTTAGTAAGGTAGCATTACTTGTATTGTGTCTTCTCCTTTGGATTATTTGGTTCTGCTAGTATTATTCTTTTCTGTAAGTCGCTTTGAATAAAATTGCCTGCTAAATGAATGTAAATGGTAAGTCTACTAGAATTTCAAGGGAATTAATATAACAGCATATGTCAATATGTTTTTATCCCTTCTTAACACAAAAGTCCTGTTTAGCTCTATCAGTGTTTCACTTCATTGCTTTCACTTCAGAATGGCTGTGTATCTCAGATGCTTCAGGAGACTCAATTCACAATAGACCCCAACAGCATTTCAGCAACATGGCGACAGGTGTTGTTTATGTGTTTCTGTTTCTCTATGCTGTTTCATGTTGCCGGACGTCACATGAATCAATCTGAGGATTAGAGCCAGAGGCAAAACCACAATTTAATCTTGCTGCACAGCAGCTCGTGAAAACACAATTCTCCTCCATTTTTCACATTTCTCTCCTCTAACCACTTGGTTTGTTTATGATACTGTAATAGAGAAAGTATAAAGATTATTGAACATAAATTCAGTATACATTCAGGGACATTAGCTGGAAACTCCCAAACTTTAATAAAACTTTAAATTCATATATTTTTTAATGCAATGTTTATGTAATACTACCTATGTCGCATAGAGTTTATAGAACTATTAAGTAAACTATTGTTTTCCAATAAAAATAAGGTCTGTATGATGTCTGCAAATAGTTGTTCACTTGTCTTTGTAACATTTCACATGTGTCAGACTGCTTAGGTGAGGGTTGCAATAATCCGTTTTCCATTAGTATCAGAGAAATATTAAATCTGTTTAATCATTTTGGACATTTTTGCATACACAGTAGTAGTTAACATATTTCCCCACAGTTGTTCAAACCAATGTCCTCACGTTGTGGTAACATGGACATAATGTATAATGAGACAAATTATGGCATTACACAAAAAGACATGCAAACACTTACAAAGACACACATGCTTGAAGATAAGACTTTTACTCACTGAGGCAGAATGAAATGAACAGCAGCAGATGCATTCCGTTGAACAGCCAAATTTTTCAAGTGAAGACCACACACACACACACACACACACCAGAGTAACTGAATATTTTTAATCTTTATCACACAGTCATGCACAAATCATCCAAACCTCCTTGAGGTGTCCCATCCACATTTCTGTTCCAGAAAACAGCTGCAACTTTGGACTCCACTGTTGAATCAAATGGATGAGGGTGGTTGTGAAATCTGATTATTAAAAAAATTGTGGGATTAAAGATAATTTCCGGCTACACAGTGCATCATAACAGAGGAGAAGAATAAACTTCCCATGATAATGTATCTATATGGCTTAAAATACTGGTTCTCTCTCTCTCTCTCTCACCCACACACACGCACACACACCTTCCAAACAGATGGAAGAAATACAGACTGGGAATGTAATTCCAACATGGTACTCTCTAATACACACACAGTGGGCAACCATCTGTTTGATTGACAGGCTTGGATTATGTCATTGGGTAAATCTAAAGGGAGAGGAGAATAAAGAAGGATTATGGTCCTCTTATATAAACCCATTACTATCAACCCCACTCTCTTATTTTCTCTGTTACTGCACCTGTCACTCTTTCTCTCAATAAATAGTTGCATAGGAAAAAATTACCAAAATGATCCATTGTACCATATTCATGGTACCATGTTATTATCCTTTTTTGGGGCATGGTATGATAGTAGTACCATGGTATTCTGGTACATAAATACAATAATCATTCACCACCAAGGAATGTATAGAAAAGTATAGCCTTCCATATTTTCTTCTGGTGCCATCACTGCACCATGGCACCACCACAGTACCTTTTTTGTAAAGTTATTAATAATAGTGGGTATTAAAAATAGTGTTATGTGTTGGTGTTTACATTGCAGTGTTTACATTAGAAGGGTTTGTTATTGTTGGATTTGTGTTATTGCAGACACTATTGAAGAGAACTGCATTTGCTCTATTAATTTGCCTTTTTCAAATTAACCAGTAGGTGGGAGTAATGTCGCATTTTAAAAGTGTGTATGAGCTGTGTCTTATTACCAATAAAGTACGGGAAGTTTAACATGGTAATTTTGAACATGTAATGTTTTGGACACGTCTATTTTGGCATTCTGATATATTAACCCTTTCTTTCTTTACTTAAGTGGCATTAAGTATGTTGAACTGTAAAGTAAATAAATATATGTCATGAAATAAAGTAAATCCTAAATTGTTTATCTATATAATTTTAAATTAATTTTCGTACTATTTTGAAGACATGAAATTGATCGTATACCAGCAGTTATGAGCAGTGTCAATCAGAATTGTATTATTGTATTAATATACACATGTCCATGTAGAGACATTGTAGATGCTAAATTGCGAGCAAATTTTTGATATTTTGAACAGTGTTGCCATGGTGAAGCAATACATTTATGGCAAAAAATGGGAAACAGGAAGTGCCTTATATCTTCTGTGTGCATTGTGTGATGTTGATGAAAATTCAGCTGTATGTTTGGTAATGGGGGCTGATCACATTGATGCGGCTATTATGGGTCACGGTCATAGCGCCACTAACTGGCAGCAGGAAGTATGGCACTTTTAACAGACTATGAAATAGCCCTCTTATGTTTACATGAATTGGTTAAAAATTCTTTAGAATAATGTCAAGACACTGCTGATGTAAAATTGTAAAGGAATATTTGATATCTTAAATAGTGTTGCCATGGCAACACATTAATTGTTATTATTTCTTCCTATATTTGGATGTTTTTGAGGCTCTTGGCATACTTAAAATTTCATGAAATTTTGCACACACATCAGAGTCGTTGGACATTAGGGCTGGGCAAAAGTTCACACATGGGCATGTGGGGGGCTCTGTAGCACCCCTTTAAAATGGGTGTGTAAGACGGCCTCTGTAGAACACCCATTTTCACCTACAGTCACCAAAATTGGTACATATATAGTTCTCATCAAGCCGGACAACTTTCAAAATTATAGTTATTAGCTCCACCCAACAGGAATTTGGATTTTTTTAAATATTGCAGTCTCTGAACTTTTAAATACTCCTCCTAGGGGATTCAAGAGACTGTCACCACATTTAGATAAAATTATGCCAAGACATTGAAGATGCTAAATTGTGAACAGATTTTTGAAATATCGAACGGTGTTGCCATGGCGAGGCATTAAATTAATGGCGAAAAATGGGAAACATGAAGTGTCTCATATCTTCTGTGTGCATTGTGTGATTTAGATTAAAATTGAGATGTATGTTTAGCCTTGGGGGCTAATCACATGGATTTGACTATTTTGGAACATGGTCATAACATCACCACCTGGCAGCAGGAAGTGTGGCACTTACAACAGATTTAAAATAGTCCTCTTATATTTACCCAAATTTCTTCAAAATTGTTTCGAATAATGTCAAATGCCAAATGCATGTGTTCACCTTGCATTGTTTTCCAAAAGCCACCGGCTGGAAATGAACCCATGGTGCTTGGGTTCAATCACTGCTTGCAGCTATATTTTTATTTATTTTTTCAGATTTAAAGATCTAATACTTCACTATTCTTATTGTATACTATTCTTTCATTAATTTATTTCAGGTTTTCGTAGGGTTGAAATAGTTTATACATTTATGTGCACATCAACACCGGTGGCACTCCACGACCACAGTAAGGCAGTCGTCACGGTGATCCTAGCAGCTCTATGCCTGTGCCCCATGTCCAAGGGAAGCTTACACACACTCTGCCTATGGCGGGGACACATCTGTCTGCATTTTGCTTTGCTATTTAACTGGAAAGGAGTGCGAGCTGCTCAAAAGCAGAATGAGTAGTGCACTCGTCCACATTTTCACTATTTACTATTCAATGTGATGTATACACTGGATGTCTGACATTCAGATGGAATCAAAATTCCTGGAGAAAGAAAAGAAGGGAAAAAAAGGAAACCTTCGGGCTGGTAAGGTCTCGCGAGAGTTGCTTTCAACCATGTACTTCCCCCAGCCCGATGGTGTTCCGAGCTTGTGCGGAAGTGACGCAGTTTGTGTGGATGTGGGGCTGTCATGGATGAAATTGGCTCGTCGGAGGCTCTCTCTACCGTGCGGACTGACACTACAGAGGGGCTGATAGAGCTAGAGGATCTGGAGCGAGTGTACGCACAGCTATGTGCCGAAGAGGTGAATATTTATATGTGGATACGCTGTTAGTCAGCCCCTGGCAGTACAGCACAGGCAGTATACGAACATAAAGATTAGATAGACTGTCAGCTAGTTTATTGTTGATAAACCCAAGAGTCAGTGTATCTGTGAGATTTTTGTGTGTGTGTGTGTGTGTGTGTGTGTGTGTGTGTGTGTGTGTGTGTGTGTGTGTGTGTGTGTGTGTGCGCGCGCGTAGTTAGCACAATTGATTTATTAATTCACCTCCAACAGGCGGAAGTGCAGGTGGATTTGGACGCCCTGATGGGACAACAAAGCAACATAGAAACAAAGATGCTTGCCCTGCAAAGGATGGGGTGAGTGTGCGTGCGTTTTACACTGCTGAGGCTGACAGGCTTCCTGTCCTGTTCAGCTTTGTGAGTGTATTTGTGTTCCTCAGACCCAACTTGCAGCTGATCGAGGGGGATGCTGTGCAGCTGTCTGGCATGATCAGCTTCACCTGCAGCCTTGCAGAGAATGTCAGCAGCAAAGTCAGACAGCTGGATCTCACCAAGGTGGTCAACAAACGTACTTACTTTCAGTCTACCAGATGAACAGCCTGCGAATGACAGCTTCCAGTCTAGCTTTACACCTTGTTTATGTGGTTGTGTTTTAGAAAAGGTTGTACCAAGCCATCCAGCGAGCAGATGACATTCTTGACCTGAAGTTCTGCACAGATGGAGTTCAGACTGCCCTGAGTAAACAGGACTACGAGCAGGCTGCCGCCCACATTCATCGCTATCTTTCTCTTGACCAATCAGTGATTGAGCTCAGTAGGCAAGGCGGAGAGGGTGAGTTTGGGTGTTCTTGCAACCAGTGTACAAGAATCTACTTAGATGTTTAGGGTCATTGTCCTGCTGCATCTCCAACCTTCTACTGAGCTTCAGCTGGTGCACAGCCACCCTGACATTATCCTGTAGGATATCTTGATAAACTTGGGAATTAATTTTTCACTGACAAAATATAGCTGGGTAACAGCAAACAGATGTGATAAACATGAGTGACATGGTTGTCAGGGACAAGGTTAACATTATATTAGTTATATAAAAAGATGGGGTCATTTTTTATTAACTTTCCAGTATGTATTTCACTAACTAGTTAGCAATTTAACGAGAAGAAACTGTTCAAATCCGCACCGTTTAACTCCGCCCTGTCTGCAGAGCCACCATCAGTTCAGCTCTGTAAACAATGGAGTCAGAGCACACTCTGCTGGACAAACTACGCTATGACACCAATTCTAAAGCATTGTTTTCATATCGGTAAAATATTCGCTGATACCGATATATCGGTGAAAGGCTAATATCGTCCGATAATATTGGCCGACCAATATATCGGTTGGGCACTAATGTTAACCGGTTCCAATGATTCCTTCAAGTCTTTAGCTGTCACTTTAGGGTTCTTTTTTACCTCATTGAGCATTCTGTGGTGTGCGCTTTGTGTCAACTTGGCTGGACGGTCACTTCTAGGGAGAGTAGCCACAGTATTAAATCGACTCCATATTGGCAATTTCTCTAACTGTGGACTGATGAATATCTAAGCCCTTCGAGATAACTTTGTAACCCTTTCCAGCATTATGCAAAGCAACAATTCTTGATTGTAGGTCTTTGGAGATCTCTTTTTTGCGAGGCATGGTCCACGTCAGCAGATGCTTCTTGTGAATATCAAACTAAAAATGTTTGAGTGCTTTTTATAAGTCAAAGTAGCTCTTATCCACAAACATGTCATTTCATTAATTGGATGCCAGGTTTGCCAACTCCTGACTCTAATTAGCTTTTGTAGACGTAATTAGCCTTATACTTTTTCCAACCTACATTGTGAATGTTTGAATGATGTATTCAATATGTACAAGAACAATACAATAGTAGTACAATAGTAGTTAAAACCGATTGTGTTTGTTCATTATTGTAACTTAGATGAAGATCAAACAAGATTTTAAGACAAATTTATACATAAATGCAGGTAATTCCAAAAGGTTCACATACTTTTTCTTGCCATTGTAGTGTTCAAACCGATATACACAGAAACTCTCAAGACAATTATAACGTTATATAACTTTATTTGTATATTTTACATTGTGCAGGCAGTGCAGTTGAAGCCAGCCTTGCATTGCTTCAGGAAGCGGAGCACAGTCTGAAGGCGCTGGTTACTAAGCGATTGGAGGAAGCAGTTTCTACAGGTGACTTGCCTCAAGTGGAGCGCTTTTTCAAGATCCTTCCTTTATTGGGACTCCATGAACAGGGACTTGCACGCTTTGCTCAATATCTTTGCTGTCAGGTGAGAGCGTATGTTTGTCCACCCTGTATTGCTGGTGGAATCTGTTAACAATTCATTGGTTCGGCTTTTGGGGTTCTAGTGTTAAGATGACTGTCTTTTGCTCACTTCCCGTTCAGTTGGCAAGGAAGGCAGAGGAAAACTTATTCCTGGCTCTTGGCTCTGATCTTGGTGACCGCAGAGCACCAGTCGTATTTGCAGACACCCTCACACTATTGCTTGAAGGTTAGAACAAACAGATCTCTAGGTATATTACTATTTAGCAACATCCATAATGTTAAAGAGATCAATAAAGATCAACTAAATATTATCTGTATGCATCAGGTATTGCACGGATTGTTGAAACCCATCAGCCCATAGTGGAAACATACTACGGGCCAGGCAGGTTGCACACACTCCTGTCACACCTTCAAAAAGAGTGTGACACACAGGCACAGAAAATTGTAGACAAATTCATACAACAGAGAGATTACCACAATAAGGTGTGTGTATTTTTGTCTACATGCTTTATAAGTGTGTTTATGTACAGTAAAGTACATTCATTAAGGATGCTTTTACATGTGTTTTTTCTGTGCAGTAAATGAATTATTTTGCTATAGTTTCAGGTTATCCAGAGCAGCATGATGAGGGGCATGCCAACAGAAAAGATTGAACCCAGGTAGGATCCATATTATAATCATATAACATGATGATTGTTTGGATATTTTTTGAATTGTATGATTTTATATTTGTCATTGGATGTGTTTAACTAGAGACCTGGATCCTGTGTTATGTGAGGTTACATTAATGAACTCAAGAGCAGAGCTGTACTTTCGATTCCTGAGGCGGCGTATCGTGGCTGATTTTGAAGTTGCAGATGCAATGGCAGATGAAGCAGTTATACAAGGTAACAACTACCTGGTTTTCTGGTAGTGTGTGCAGAAATCAGTTTCTTACGAAATTCATTTTGCAGCACTTGTACGTAACTGTTGGCACGTGGCTTAGGGGTTTGCGAACATGCTCCAGCACATTGAACTGTGAACGTGGTGCTTGTGCAGGGCAACACAAGGTTGAATCTGACTTGCAGCATTTTCAGATCCCAATTCTCCCCATTATTTCCTGTCTTATCTCTGTTGTCCTTAGGGCTGTCACGATTACTCAATTTAATTCGATTACTCGATTAAAAAACCATAACATTACTTCAGAAATGCAACAGAACTAAAAAAGATGATATCCAGTTTTCACAGACCTGATGGACACACGCAATAAGCTCATCTGCATGCGTTTTACCGTGCTACACATCCAAATGTGCGAGAGAAGATGAGCCATTAGTTTCTGTGCGGGACACGGTGAAACACATTGTAATGCCCACTAAACCTATTTATCTACACAATCGTTTGCAATATAGGCTTGTATGAAGCAATATAAAATAATGTAATGACAAAGGCCCGTCGGACTTGCATAAAGTTACACAAGCAGTGACGGATGCACAAAACACTTTCTACTCAGTAAATCTGACTGAATCCAGAGAATCTGAAAAGGTTATTTTCTGCAGATTTTAATTTATGTTCCGTTCTGTGTACATTAATTATCATTTAAATGCAAATGCGATCTTCCTCCTCATGTAAATTAGATTTCATGATGATTAAGTTTGTAATAGTTCGCAATGCCCCACTTCTGATAAATATTTTATAGTTTATGGCCATTATCACAGATAAAACTCAGTATGGGAACCCAGAGAATGTTATTTATTGAATAAAGCAGCAGCTCTGTTTGCTGTCAGTCAAATATCAACGTGAGCCGTTAAAGCTACACAGCTGTGTGTCTCGCCCCACAGACACAATATAAAACTTTGGCTTACCTGAAGGAGAAATTAGTGGAAACATGTATCTCTCAATGACATGATTACTGTTAATATTGTATTCTGTGTTGCATGTACAGTAAGTGATAGTTAAAACAACAACATACAAATAAAATGGCTTTTTATCTCCATTAAATTTTAAAACATGTATATACACTGCCTGGCCCCCCCAAAAAAGTTGCCATTTGGATTTAAATAAGCAGATACTAAAGAGCCTATGATTGGATCATTATTGCAGTGATTAATATGTTTCAGCTGGCAACAATTCTTTTAACCCTAACTGATGCAGTGTGTAGCTTCTCATTTCTTAAACATCCATGTCGGAAGACGAATCCCGTGGTCGTGGAAAAGATGTTACTCTGTTTCAGAAGAGGCAAATTATTGGCCTGCATCAAGAAAAGAAAACAACTAAGGAGATTTCTGAAATCACTGGAATTGGGTTAAGAACTGTCCAACGCATTATTAAAACCTGGAAGGATAGTGGTGAACTGTCAGCTTCTCAGAAGAAATGTGGTCAGAAAAAAATCTTGAATGATCATGATCGGAGATCACTAAAACGCTTGTTGAAGTCACATTGTAAAAAATCGACAGTAGAACTCACGGCTATGTTTAATAGTGAAAGTAAGAGCATTTCCACATGCACAGTGTGACGAGAACTTACAGGATTGGGACTAAACAGCTGTGTGGCCACAAGAAAGCCACTTGTTAGTGAGGCTAATCGGAAAAAACGGCTTCAGTTTGCTAGGGAGCATAAAGATTGGACTGTAGAGCCTTGGAAAAAGGTCATGTGGTCTGATGAGTCCAGATTTACCCTATTCCAAAGCGATGTACCCATCATGCATAGTGCCCACTGTAGAAGCCTCTGGAGGCAGTGTTATGATCTGGGGTTGCTTCAATTGGTCAGGTCTATTCCAAAGAGATAGGCACATCAGAGTAAGAAGAGAAGCGCATGAAAAGATGCACCCGTCGTGCAATTGTTATGATCTGAGGTTGCTTCAACTGGTCAGGTCTTGGCTAAATTCATCTAAAATGAAGTCAGCTGACTATCTGAATGTACTGAATGACCAGGTTATCCCATTGTGATGAGGAGGAGCCCAACAGCCGAATGCTGCAGTTCGGGAGAGAGAGAGCCACATGCAGCTGCCGTGTGTGCATTTGTGTCTTTTTGTTTCATTAAATATTACTTTGACTGTTCAGCCGGTTCCCGTCTCCTCCTTGCCCATTTTAACCCTGTTACACCCATCAATGGATTTTTTTCTTCCCTGACGGCACAGGCATATTCCAGGACAACAATGCCAAGATTCATCAGGCTCAGATTGTGAAAGAGTGGTTCTGGAAGCATGAAGAATAATTTTCACACATGAATTGTCCACAACAGAGTCCTGACCTTAACCCCATTGAAAGTCTTTGGGATGTGCTGGAGAAGACTTTACTGAGTGGTTCGACTTTCCCATCATCAATACAAGATCTCGGCCAAACATCTGGACAGAAATAAATGTTGTGAACTTGCATAAGGTTGTCGAAACAATGCCATGACAAATGTGCGCCATAATCAAAGCTAAAGGCGGTCCAACGAAATATTATTGTGCGACATTTTTTTTGGCCAGGCAGTGTAACTCATCCTCAATAAACAAGATTGGTAAACAGACATTGCTTCTGAAAAGATAAAATATTTTATTTTCATGGCATGTTTTCCCATATTTGAGTTCTAAACTGAAATGTCTAGATCATTTTGAACTAGTAGATCTTGCATTTGTAGATCTTGCATTTGAAAAAAAAAAAAGGGCACACCTGGAGTAGCCAGTCTCTGTCAGCTTGAATTATATAACTTTTTATTTTACAGATCTGTTTTAGATCTTTTTTTCACAATTGTTTTGTTGTTGTTATTCCGTCCTAGGTGCATGTAGGCTAATGAATGCATGTTAGGCAAACGTGACTTCACCTCGACAACTTTATACAATCTGAGTTAAATAATTTTTCAGATTACTCGATTAATTGTCAGAATAATCACAATATTTCTCAATTACCAAAATAATCAATAGTGACCGCCCTAGTTAAAATGTGTTAATAAAAAATGTGTTAAGTAATGAATGTAACTCCTAGGAAATAATTTATGTGCAAGTCTGCAAATTTCATGTTGAATATTTAGGCAAATGAAAACTTGTAATTATTGTTTGAAAAAAAAAAATATTGCTTATGTGGTTAACGTTTGTTTCGGTTGTTTTACAGAGCATCAACAGAGTTTAGAGCGGTTACTAAAGGATTGCCAACTGAGTCGGACAATGCAGGAGCTTATTGGCTTTTATATTCCAATGGAGGAGTATTACATGAGAGAGTCTGTCAACAAGGTGAAACACATATAGGTTGTTACTTTGTGCTGTTATGGTGTAGATGTACATTATACTTGAGTCCGAGATGGCAGAGCTTTTGTCAGTCACGTGTACCTTTTTGTGATGTGTTTTGTCTGTACCTCCTTTTACATTTATCTATTGTTTCTATATTATTTGTTTTTGTTTTGCCATTAGTTCTTACTGGAGCAAAACTTATTTATCAAATTGTACTGATTTTCCAAATGTTGTGACCTTTAAGGCAGTTTCCATTGACTCAGCTGAGGCCGGTCAGCTGAGTTCCAGCATGGTGGACGATGTGTTTTACATTGTGAAGAAATGCATCAGTCGAGCCCTCACCAGCAGTAGCTCTGACTGTGTGTGTGCTATGATCAATCATGCAACCAGTGTCCTGGAGACAGACTTCCGGTACACGCACAGACAAATTTGTCATTTGAATTAGTATACGATTATTAGTATGTTCATTTTTTTTCTCAGACTGGATGTACTGAAAGAATTATATTAGTTGTGCTTAAAGAGAATGCAAATCAAGACCTATTTACAGCAACAAAGAATTGTTTGTAAAGCAAACAGCTAATAATTTGCTCAACCAAACCCCAAATTCTTTGAATTGCATCTTTAATATTTCATTCTTTCTGTAAAGAGAGGTGTTAGTGTGTAAGCTGCGAGCTGGTTATCCAGTCAGTGCACTGCAGGACCTGCAGCGCGGAGTCAGCAGTGCTGTCAGTATGATGCAGAGCAGCTTGCAACACGGCAAGATAACAAACCTCACACAAACTCTCGGCATAGAGAGCCAGGAGCAAGCAAAGAGTGCCTACTTGGTTAGTCAAACACACACACACTGTTGTACCACCTTGTCCCATTATATAACTGTAATGCATCACCCTTTTTACCCCTTGTAGCTAGTTTTGTCACATACTCACTCTGTGTTAAAGTTCAATTATAATATATTCTCAGGTGGTTCTCAATAATGTGGAAGTCTGCAGTGAGAATATAAGCACTTTGAAAAAGAATTTGGAGGTGAGTATTCTGCAACTCTCTACACCATCAAAGATTACTTTTTATTACATGCTCTGTCTGTAGGTGACTGAAATAGTCTCCATAGTAATATTACATAAGACATGTTCATGTTTGTGCAGTTGGCTGAAATATTTCCTATTTATTATTTGTATTTTTTGTGTAAGAGTAGCAGTTGTCCATTCAGAGGGAGTTAGGGAAGCACTTTCCCAACATTGTGTTATGTGCTGTTAATTGAAAATAAAGAAACACTCCATACACTTTCTTGTATTCACCTGTACAACAGGATAATGGTACATAATTTTTTACTAGCTTGAGTTTTTGTAATCATGTGAGTGCATTATAATATACAGTACTGTGCAAAGGTTTTAGGCACTTGTGAAAAATGTGAGGATGTCTTCAAAAATAATGCCATAAATAGTTTTCATTTAAAAATTAACATCATACAAAGTCCAGTAAACATAAAAAAAATAAAAATACATCAATATTTGGTGTAACCACATTTGCATTCACAACAGCAACAATTCTCCTAGGTACACCTGGACAGTTTTTCTTGGTTGTTGGCAGATAGGATGTTCCAAGCTTCTTGGAGAATTCACCACAGTTCTTCTATCTGTTTAGACTGTCTCAATTGCTTCTGTCTCTTCATGTAATCCCAGAATGACTCGATGTTCAGTGGGGGGCTTTGTGGGGGTCATTCCGTCTGATGCAGGGCTCCTTCTATTCTATTTTATTTGCAAAAGGAATGTTTGGAAGTCCAAAATATACATTTCCTATTGACACACTAAAGCTGAGGATACAAATAACCATCTAAAGACATTTTTTTGTGAAACATCTTATGTGCCTAAGACTTTTGCACAGTACTGTACTTTATGAAATTGTAATACCCTAGTTTGAACCTCCCACCTCTATCTACCTTATGTTGACATTTGACTGTGTGAACATGTCCTTCCCCTCCTCCTCTTTATCTCAGAGTGATTGTGCCAAGTTGTTCAGCCAGGGAGCAGGCTCTGAGCATGCAAAGGCTAAGATAGACAGCTGCCTATCTGATTTGGTGAATACTTCCAGCAAGTTCAAGGACCTGCTCCAGGTCAGTGAGAATCAGTTTAAATGTGTAATAATATCTTTTCTCATGGGAATATTTGTAGTTTTTCTGAACAGTTTTGTGGGCATGTGTTTGTACAGGAGGGCCTTCAGGAGCTAAATAACACAGCCATCAGGCCACAAGTAAAACCCTGGATCAGCAGCTATCTGTCAGTCTCTCACAATATTGAAGAGGTTTGACAATGCATTGCTAACTACTTGGTGTTGAGCCTTTGCGGTTTAGGAATAACAAAGTGTAATTGATTTATGATGATGATGATGATGATGATGATAGAAACGAACGAATGAATGAAGAGGAAAATTGAGGAAAGACTGATGACTTTTGCTAAAGATTTGAGAGTTTGATAATGCTATGTGTGGTTACTGATTTTCTTTTTAGGAGGAGTTCAGTGAGTATGAGGCCAATGATCCTTGGGTTCAACAACTCATTGTCCAATTGGAGCAACTCATGGCCGATTTCAAGGTATTTTAAGTTTAACCTACAATACACATACAAACACATTGTAAATATTTCTCTCTGTAGGTGTGTCTGTCATCAGTCATCTATGATACTCTGACTAGCCTGATGACTAGCCTTATTGCCATGGAGATGGAAAAGACTGTCTTCAAATGTACCTTCAGCAGGGTGAGATGAACCCCCACCCCATTCTAACACAGCAACACCATACTTTAAATTGGACGTGTAATTTTTTCTTTGTTAAAACTCTTTAATGCATCCTAGCTTAATATACAAAGTCAATTATAAGAAAGATATTTGTAGCCTCTATCAAAACATCTGTTAAAGTGCACATCTAATTCATTACAGCAACATTAGCTTGACCAATGACCATTGGTTGTTTGTACAACCAATGGAAGAGGAGTGGAATCTGTTTGAAAGCAAGTAGCAACTTGCAAGAATTGCAAAAATAATGACTGTTCTCAAACACCCATCCTCCATTGCTCGAGGACCTCCTCCAGCCCCAAACTCATGCCATTAGTTGTGCCAGTTTTGTAATAGCAGTCAGGTTGCCCAAACAAACAAAAGTTCTGTTTGGGTCTACAGAAATGACACTCATCATTTTTAAAGTCACAGACTGTCTTGTCCATTCTGGGTTTTAGCTTGGTGGATTGCAGTTTGATAAGGAGCTGCGCTCTTTGGTTGCATACCTCTCCTCAGTCACCTCATGGACCATCAGGGATAAGTTTGCCCGACTTACACAGATGGCAACTATTCTCAACCTAGAAAGGGTATGTGGCTTTTTGACTGACATATCTGAAAGGCAGTTGACATATAGTTATATATATAACTATAAGGACAGTGTCAAAGATAGTTTGAATGTTTGTTTTTGTATTTATTGATGTTGTTCCTCTTTTAGGTATCAGAGATCCTGGATTATTGGGGGCCCAACTCTGGGCCTTTGACTTGGCGTCTGACCCCTGCGGAGGTTCGACAGGTCTTGGCACTCAGGGTAGATTTCCGCAGCGAGGACATAAAGAGATTACGACTCTAATAAACATGCTTTAAACTGAGTTTTTATGCTTTAGAAATGGCTTTTGGGTAACTCAAATCAAGGCATGTTGTCTTCCAGCATTTGTATACACTAAGATTAGCCCTGTGTGGTTTATTTTTATATATATAATAAATGTATTACCAGTCAAATTATGTATCAAATTGTCTGTCTTTCATCTGGTCTGATGCTCGCACTCACCTTGCAGTTCAAGGTCAATATCCTGTGCCCAAGAATGTATTTTTTGTTACATGATGTAAAGCTTTTTTAAAGACATAGCTGACCCAAAAATGAAAATGATGTTATCATTCACTTGCCCATGAAACACAAAAGATGTTTTTGATTGCATGCTTTTTTCATACAATTAAAGGGATAGTTCACCCAAAAAATTTAAATTCTCTCATCATTTACTCACCCTCATGCCATCCCAGATGTGTATGACTTTCTTTCTTCTGCAGAACACAAATGACGATTTTTGGAAGATTATCTCTGCTCTGTAGGTCCTGACAATGCAAGTGAATGGTGACAAAAACTTTGAAGTGCCAAAAAGCACATAAAGGCAGCATAAAAGTAATCCATATGACTCCAGTGATTTAATCAATGTCTTCTGAAGCGATCCAGTTGGGTTTGGGTGAGAACAGACTAAAATATAACTCCTTTTTCACTGTACATCTTGCCATTGCAGTGTCTGGGCACGATCATGATTTCAAGCTAGATTACACTTCCTAGTGCTTGATGCATGCATAGAGCACTAGGAAGTGTAATTGATGTTGAAATCTTGATCCTAAAAAGACTGCTGATGTCAAGGTTTATAGTGAAAAAGGAAGCACACCTTGGTTTGTTCTCATCCAAAACCATTTGGATCGCTTCAGTAGACTTTTTTTCAAGTTTTATGGATTGTTTATGCTGCCTTTGTGCTTTTTGGAGCTTCAAAGTTTTTGTCACCATTCACTTGCATTGTCAGGACCTACAGAGCTGAGATAATCTTCTAAAAATCTTTTTGTTCTGCAGAAAAAGAAAGTCATACACATCTTAAATGGCATGAGTGTGAGTAAATGATGAGAATTTTCAGTTTTGGGTGAACTATCCCTTTAATAGTGAATGGTGACTGAGGCTAACAGTCTGCCAAACATCTCCTTTTGTGTTCCATGGGAAAAAGTCATATGGATTTGGAAGAGCATAAGGGTGAGTAAATTACTGAGATTATTTGTTTATTATTATCCTTTATGACCTATAAATGACTGGTGTGATAATCTTCCAAAGCAGAGACTCAGAACTGAATGCATGAATTGTTTGTCTAAAGGTTATAAATGTCATGACATTATGTTGTGAGGCTCTTTTTTTTTCTTTTTCGTAATAATATTCAAAAGCGGTTTACTTCATTCATCTTTACTATCTGCAGTCACCTGCGTGTAAGCAATCAGTTCACTTGGACCTGAAGCTCTCATCTTAACGCTCGGATATTAAAAACAATGTTAGAAAAAACAAATGATACGCGATTGTTCACACACTTGTATGAAGTCTCTGTGTGCGTGTAACAGTTTGACATGTGGCAGTGGGCAGATCTTGGGCAAAACTGCTGCAGCGGAGAGCCCCTTCATCTCAGAAATCAACACAAATGTATATCGTGACATATAAAATAAGAAGGACCAGTCCGCTGACGACTTCTCAGTCCCGTGTTGCGCTGTACCGGACAGCCCGCGCCCTAAAATACTGATACAAACACATCTAGCCATCTCTTTGTCCTGGAGAAAGACGAGAGGAGTTAAATGAGAACTACGAAGAAACTCAAATGCTGTCGCCTTGCTGCGGTGATCTTCCACACATACTGTCCTATGCGTTTTTAGTCCATCGTTTTCCATCAGATTTTCTAACTAATGACGGCTCCGGTGGAGATCAGACGGTCCCTTTCCCGCAGCTCCTCCTGCAGACGCGCTTCGGAGACGCGCAGCTGTTGGATGGTGTTCTTCATCTCATTCATTTTGATCTCCATCAGCGCAATTATATCCCGCTGCTCGTTCAGTTTGCGCAGCAGTTCTCCTGACGTCGTGCCGGTGGTAAGCGAGTACGAGTGTTCCGCTCCACACAGCGCGAGATCGGCCACGGGGATCGCGCTGCCCGCGGGCAGATCTCCACCCTCACCAGACACCACCGCCGTGAGGCAGGAGTCTGTGAGATCCACGGGTGCCAAGTACTCGCCATTTTGGCCTATCTGCAACAAGGTCGTGTTTTCGGTGTACCCCTCATCTTCCACTGGTGCAGCCTCGCTGGTAATGATGGGCACAACCGCGGACACTTTCCTGGTTCTGCTCCGTCTACTCTTCCTCTCGTTCACTCCACGCAGAGGGAAAAGGGTCGGGACGCGGATGGTGTAGGTTTTCCTGCCCCCGGGGAAGTGTACGCTGCATACGCGGTGCCCGATGGTGGGCTGGAAAGTGCTGAAGCAGCCGCTCACTCCGGCCCGTGAAATGTTATTCAGCCATATCCCGCGCTGAGAAGGGTCCTTGGGAAAGGTGTAGAATCGCAGCTCGCGGTCCCGGTGTGTGTTGTTGTAGCATCCAGGCACGCAACAAGTAAAGCCTGGCATGATTGTGTAGAAGACCCACCGGTATTACCGCAATCCTTAAGAGGTTTCCCTAATTTGTGTTGTGTTTGGTTCCTTCGTCTGCTGTTATCCAGACCAGCGGCCTACAAGCGGAACTACACGTCCCACAATACTTAAGACTTCCTGTTTTGTTTTCAAATGCAAGTTGATAGACTCGTGTCTGCGCACAAATACGCATTTCATGATTGGCCTACTTCAATATAAAACAGACTGTGCGCAATTTTTTTTTTTTTTTTTTTTATAAACCCTGCAAACATACAATTGACAGATACGTATTAATTTTGCTTTATATTTTCTTTTAATTATGGTGATGTAGATTAGAGATGGCCTTAATATTAATCTCATCACATATGTAATCATTTATGCACAGCAAGGGAATCCTTCTCACCTTAAGTGTGCTAGCCGGACCATACCCTACTTGGAGTGTACAGTACATAATACTTTAGCCCCCATATAATGCCTAGCTGTTTTTACATTCATGTTAACATATGAATAAACATTTGAATATTCTTGCACACATTAATAGACAGATTAAAGGAATATTCCGGGTTCAATACAAGTTAAAGTCAATCAACAGCATTTGTGGCATTAATGTTGATTACCTAAAAAAAAAAGTTATAAATAAATATCTTGAATCGTCCCTCTTTTTCTTAAAAAAAAAAAAAAATAATAAAAAAAACATCGAGGTAACAGTGAGGCACTTACAATGGAAGTGAATGGGACCAATTTCGGAGGGTTTAAAGGCTGAAATGTGAAGTTTATAATAATAAAAAAAGCACTTGCATTCATTATTCTGTTAAGTTGTTTAAATTGTGATTTCAGTAATTTTAGGATTTGTTTACATTATTTCGTCATGGCAAAGAAGTTGTAAAATTGACTATAACTTTAAACAGGAAAGGTTAAGTGATTTTATCACACTAAAATCACGTTAACACGCATAATGTTTATATCTTGTGGCTATACTTTTGAAACAGTATTTTAACATTCTATATATATATATATATATATATATATATATATATATATATATATATATATATATATATATATATATATTATTATTATTATTTTTTTTTTTACTGTGTGTATTTATGTTTATGGAGTGGCCCCTTCCATTTTAAGTACCTTACTGTAACTGTGATTTTTGCTTTTTGTTACATAGATGTGGAATGAGTCAAAATTATTTCTGTGGTAATCAATATTATGCCAGAAAATGCTGCTGATTGAGCTTAACTAGCATTTAACCCAGAACATTCCTTAAATACATAGTTTCATAATACTGTATGTATAATACAGTATGTAACAATAATGCATTAACACCTGAGGTCACAATTTTCTGTATTCTAAATCTTACCACATCAAGGTTTGCAATTACCCCAGAAAAGCTTTTTGCAATATCCTTCTTTAATTTTTCTCTATTCAGTTTTGTGGCATGTGTAACAAATATTATTTTTACACAAATATTATTTTTACATATATTTAAACAGTTAATAATCTCTAATACACAAAACTAGAATAGTTTCACAGATGTATTAAGCCTGTTTATTTATTAAGTTAGTTTAAATTAGATTCGATTATATTACAATAGATTAAACTTTCTTGTCATTGTGCAGAATGCAGGTACAAAGCCAATGAAATGCAGTTAGCATCCAACCAGAATTGCAAAAATTAGTTCATAAATAGATATGGTAAAGTGCAAATTGGCAGTGAGGTATATGTTTCAGCACAGTGCAAGTAAGCATTGACCATAAGACATTGTATAGAACTGACAGAACGGTAAGTGTGCAAATGTCAATGTATATGGCAACCCATACTGGCAAATACAGGAAAATGGCAATATAGATACTTAACTATCTAGAGATACGTAACACTAAGACAGACAAATAATATGTAGAATAAGGATATATAAATAGAAATCTTGTTTGTACCGACGTGGTGCACATTACGATATGTGCAAAAGAAGAACTAGTAAGAGGACAGTAGTTAATAGTCTTTTAATAGTCAGGGCTTTTGCTGAGATTGAGTAGTAATATGATCCTAACATGGCAGCCCCCATGAGGGGAACCTTTCCATGTATTAAAACAGATTTTTACCAATTAAGGTTACCAATATGATTGGAGTCCTTATGTAAGCGGTAGGGATTTTTATACTTAAAAATTACAATTTATTTCTTTAGAAATAAAACATATTAAATGAGGGGGAAAAAATTAATGAGTGCACTTTTAAGGCATTTATAGCAGATGCTCTTATCCAGCATCTGAGGTTGTATGATTAAAACACAGATAGTGTAACCTATTACAACACTAACTAAAATACCTTGACAATGAGACTGCCTAGTGTTATCTTGAACTGAGAAAAGTATTTATTGAATTCTAAATAAATCAAAACTTCCCTTTAATGCATGACATGGTATCATCTCACATTATACAGTAAATGGATACAAGTTTTGATACATTTTATTATTAGACCTTCAGCGTTATCTAAAATTATGCGTCTATCACACATGTTTGTATGTAGCACATGCTTACATCATAGATAAATACATAAAAAAACATTAGTCTGCTCAAAGGTCAATCTAGGGGGCTTATCTTCATGATAAGCCCCAAGCACTACGTAAATATGCATTTGCAGTTTGTACCTAAGATAAAGAGGTATCGTTTTTAAACGTTGCTTTTACATTTATTGTTAGCAATGTCCAAGAGAGATGCATTTTATTTTTATTTATTTTTTTCGTATTAATGTCTGAGAAAGATAATTTGAAAAGGGGGCATTCAATGGCAAGTCAACACATGTGGAGGTTTTAGGAGTTAAATTGAAGCCTTATGAAAAATGAACAGCCTCTTATGCGCTGTCTTCCTTTTTCAAATATGGGCGTGGCAGAAAACACGGCGGAAAGAGGCGGCGCGCATGCGCATATCACCTCGAGTGTTTAGCTTTACTAGCGCGTAATTCCACACAGCAAGTAGTAAGCAGCACAGCAGCAGAGTCACGAATGAATCACACACGAAACAGCTTACTTTGGTTTCAAGACAGACGAAGAATGCCCAAAACGTCGTGAGGGTGGGAAGTGTGACGGGTTTGTCCTGTGTTTTCCCCTGTTTCTCGGGCTGTTGAGATGGCGTGACCAGTAGTCTCGGCATGAGAGCTCAGAGCATTACCTAGTGCTGATCAGAGAGGGAGGGAGGGAGGTGGTCATCATCATCATCATCATCATCATCATCATCCTCTGGCCATCATCAGTCTCAACAGCACAGGCGCCATCGCATCAGAAGGCTTCGTGTACAGTAAGTTACATCCATTAACAAGTTAATAACGAGGCATTGAACTGGCACGAGCACAAAATATGTGAAGAATGATTCCGTTTATCTTTGGTTGTGTATGGCTGAGCTCCAGTCACAGTTACGCTTTCAGGGACTCTGTAAATCGGTGTTTACTCTTCAGCTGTCAAGCTTGCTGGTTTCCAGTGTTTCTTATATATATATATATATATATATATATATATATATATATATATATATATATATATAAAATAAAATATCTCTTTAATCTCTGAGGGTCTCTGGCGTTTCTATGGTAGGTTTAGCTCAAGGAAGTGATTCTAATTATAGTCTGCCTCTTAGATGGGGCACAAAATTGTTAGCGTTAAAATCTCTTGTTGGAAATGACGTAATTTGACAAACGTATCCTTTCATATCGGTTCATTTGGGATGTTCAAGAGGGCAGTGCCCTTTACCTTTACGCTCAAACCTAAAGGCCGTTTTGAAAACTTCACTTTCTTGGTGTAGTCTATTTACTATGTTTGCAAATCAGATGTTTCTTTGAGCCTTGTCGAACTAAAAGGAACTACCTTGTGCTTAGTCAAGAGAAGAAATACAATCAAGCTTCTCATTTGCCTATGTTGGGCAGGTGCACAGCTTTTGGGATGTAAGTTAATTTGCATGCCAGCTGGTAAGTCAGCAAAGGGCAGGCTTGTATCTGACAGCTGTCACTCGAGACACTGATAACAGTGGGGTGATACAGCTTCTTATCTCCATTGTGTTTTGATCATGATAGGCTGAAATGGCCCTGAGGTTAATTTTAACTTTGTGCTCAAATGTTGGCACGTTTGCTACACTGTTCGGACAGTTTAGATAGCTTAGCTCCATTATAGGGTTTACATTTTATTTGTCAACATATAACCTGGTTAGACAGACACCCAGTCAGGCACTCAATTGTTTGCAGATTATTTAAAGTCCCTGTGAAGTGCCTTGACAAGCACAGTTCTATATGGTGTTTTGACGTATTTCCTACTGAAACAGGAAGTGGGGGTGGGACATGTCGAATGAGTCATTTAGAAATAGCCAATAGGCTTTAATTTACAGCCACACATACATACCCCTTTCCACCAAGCTGTTCATGTCAGAGCCGCTTACCGGGGAAACTTGAGAAGCGATCTCAAAACTGGCTAGCTTCTCCAAAGACTTGAGAACCGAACAATGATCTAACCGTCAACATTAATCCATAATCAGCTAACAAACACACACAGCACATCGCGGTCTTTGCTTACCACGAGGCTGGAGCCGTTGTGAAAGTCAAATGTATGCGGGTGAATGAGAAGCAAGCGAGTAAAAGATCATATGTTCATGTTTTGAATCATAATGTACTAAGCATAAAGAATAAAGAACACTTACCCAAGCTGTACATCCCAAGAAACCTCCAGCTGCACAAAAAAATCTAGCAACTTTCCTTGGATGTTGGCACGTCCCATTCAGAAGTGATCATCCCTATGTCCTATTCCCTTTAAAGACAATTACCCTCCACTGTGAGAGCTTCAGATGGTTTAAAGGTCGTCAGTCAAAACTCACTTTTTAAGTGATTCTTATTGGAAATTCTGTTTGGAACCACCCTACAGCATGGATTGTGCTCCCTTCGAAATGCCCTGCGAAGGCATGATTAGCGCAAGTTAGAACTAGGGCTGCAACTAATGATTATTTTGATAATAGATTAATCTAACGATTTTTATTTTAGTTGATTATTCGACTATTCGGCGATTATTGCAACGATTAATCATTAGCTCTTAACCGATTATTCAGCTTGTGCCCTGACTTAAAAGGTTGTATTAAACGTGCTTACTAACATTAAAGAGGACAAAATCATCTTTTAAAAATACCTCTAAATGACATTCACTGAATTAATGAGAAAAAATACTGCTTATTTAATTCAGTAAAGAAATTCACTGCAAAAAAATCCCATTGTTATCAAATGTTTTTGTCTTGCTTTCCATTTTAAAATGGTCTAAAAATCCTTAAAACAAGATGCATTTACTTGAGAAGCAACATATGATATTTAGACTTGCTTTAAGAGAATCTTAAATAAGTGTATTTTGTATATAAGTGTATTTTTTTGACTGTAATACTTCTGCGAGTGCAGTAAAGACAAAATATACTTCCATTCAAGATCTAGTCTCTAAAAGCAAGTCTAAATACCTTATATGCTGCTTCTCAGGTGATTGCATCTTTTTTTTAAAGGATTTTTAGATATTTTAAAATACAGGTGCATCTCAATAAATTAGAATGTCGTGGAAAAGTTCATTTATTTCAGTAATTCAACTCAAATTGTGAAACTCGTGTATCAAATAAATTCAATGCACACAGACTGAAGTAGTTTAAGTCTTTGGTTCTTTTAATTGTGATGATTTTGGCTCACATTTAACAAAAACCCACCAATTCACTATCTCAAAAAATTAGAATACATCATAAGACCAATAAAAAAAACATTTTTAGTGAATTGTTGGCCTTCTGGAAAGTATGTTCATTTACTGTATATGTACTCAATACTTGGTAGGGGCTCCTTTTGCTTTAATTACTGCCTCAATTCGGCGTGGCATGGAGGTGATCAGTTTGTGGCACTGCTGAGGTGGTATGAAAGCCCAGGTTTCTTTGACAGTGGCCTTCAGCTCATCTGTCAAAGAAACAGACGCTCGACACGCAAGTTTTGCTTCAGCGGAGCGGCAGCTCCAGCTCCATTTATTCCACAATGAGAGTGTTTCTGTTTTTACTTATTTGGTATTTGTGCATTATAATTCCCTCATACTTTGCGATCTACATCACCTGAAGCTGTTTGGAGTGCATCTGGACTGTGAGCGGTGTAATTCTTCCTCTCCTCAGTCAGGAGCGAACTGCAGTGCTGCTCTCACGTGTCATCATTAGAATTTAATGTGATCTCATGTTACGTTAAATGAGATCAAACGACTATTCAGCAATGAAAATTTTTGTTGACAATTTTTTATTGCCGACGTTGTCGTCGACTAATCATTTCAGCCCTAGTTAGAACACATCCAGGCACACTGAACAGCTGTAGCGGGAGGGTGCATTCTCGTTCTAAAAAGCATTTGATTGGACAAGGTTTCTCAATCTCTATGTGACGTCATGGATGTCTTTTTAGCCATAAGAGAAAGGGTCTGCAGATTTTAAATGCTAATATCCTCTGAAAATTTATTTTGTCAACATTTAGAAGTACACTAGCATATTGTTGACCTTAAAGCTAATAGATATGGACTAAAAGCATTCATTTGATTTCACAGGATCTTTAAAAATACTAATGCGTACTTATTATATTTCTCTTTTCACAGGTTGGGCATCTGTTCGTTTCACACAAGATTGAAATTTGCAGTGTGGAATGAGTATTTCGGGTGAGGGAGAAAGAAACCAGTTCACGTGAAAGTGTCTTCATCGCTCGTGTGTGTTAGCATGATGCTGCCGGGCGTGGGTGTATTTGGAACAGGGCAGACGGTGCGTGCCCTGGTGCCATTACTCCAAAAAGAAGGCTTTCCTGTTCAGGCTGTTTGGGGTCGTACACAAGAAGAGGCAGAGTCGCTGGCTAGTGAGTTGGACATTCCCTTCTCTACCAGCCAGACTGATGATGTACTGCTACATCCAGAGGTTCATCTCGTTTGCATATTGACACCTCCCCCACATACACGCCAGATTGCGGTAAAAGCTCTAGGTGAGACTTATTCATTCTTCAATGAATCCATTCAATCTTTCTCTTGCTCTTCTAATCTTAATCACCCATGTCGACTCAGGGGATTGGGTTGGGTTCCTTCCTGGACTCAACCAGAGTGTTTACTGGTCTACTGTTTACTTTTTTGGCACAAGCTAAAGTGAACCCTTTTCCTGCATGCTGATCAAATGTTTCCCCAATGCCATCTCAGATCACATTAAAGTCCCAGTAGTGTAAGATTGTGATCATAAAGCAGTTGCTTCAAGCAGAATATTTCTAGACATAAGAACATTTTCAGTTTTGATCATTGTTTTATTTTTTTCCTTGTATACTGATTTCTCTCTTTCTCTGTAGGTATAGGTAAAAATGTGATCAGCGATCAGGCTGCTACTCTGACAGATGCCTGTAAGATGGTGACAGCGGCAAGATATTATCCACAGCTTATGAGTATCATGGGAAATTCTCTGCGTTTCTTGCCCGCCTTTGTCCATATGAAACGCCTGCTGGGGGAGGGTTATTGTGGGACTTTACAGGTATTTACATTTGGAATTTACCCTAAAAATTAATCTCAGATATTATTTTGTTTTGTAGTTCGCAGAGTCAAAAATGTTTGAGCAACAAACATATTGTTTGTTTTAAAAAATAGGTAATTCTCTCTAAAAACATTTGATTATTGGAAAACTTGAGTGATTCTGTCCAAGAAGAAGCTACTTGTAATTATTATATACTTGAAGCTACTTGAGGGATTTATTATTGTGTGTCTTATCTCAGACTAGCCACAATTATAAACTCATTCACTTATTTTTTTTCTTTCTTGGCAAGGTGTGTGAAGCACGTGTATATGGAGGCTCACTTCTCAGCCAATCATATGGTTGGGCATGGGAGGAGCTTATGGGGGGAGGTGGCCTGCACACAGTTGGCTCTTGTATCATTGACCTCCTGAGCCACCTCACTGGGCGTCGGGCTATGCGAGTGCATGGAATGCTCCGGACTTTTGTACATCAAGGTGGCCCAGCGGGAGGAATTCGTTCTGTAACTGCAGATGACTACGCTTGCTTTCAGCTGCTGATGAGTGGAGGTGTGGTCTGCAGTGTGACATTAAACTTTAATCTTCCTGGCACAGATCTGCATGAGGTCATGCTTGTGGGGTCATCAGGGCGACTCATTGCTCGAGGAACGGAGCTATATGGCCAACAGACCAGCATGCAAGTAGAGGAGATTCTACTGAATGATGATGATGGTAGTGGTGGTGGAGGAGGAGTAGGACCATCTGTCAGTGGGCTGAACGCCATGGTGACTCAGCTCCGACTTTCCTTTCAGGCACAAGAGGACAGGCGCTCTTGGGCACGGCATCCTGTTTCCATGGCATCCACTTTTGAGGATGGGCTCTATGTACAGACAGTTGTGGATGCCATCAAACGGTCAAATCGCACTGGAGAGTGGGAGTCAGTGGAGGTCAAGATTCAGGATGTAGACCCAAACCACAACCACAGAACCCTGCAAAATTAACACAACATACTGTTATATTCAACATAAACAATTCTCAATCCCTAAAAAGACCCAAGACCTACTAACATCATTAACCTGCCTTTTATAGTAACATAACAGTGCTCACATTTTAAACATAATGAGCCTGAAACTTAATGCATTAATTTCATAGGCCTTACTAACTGAATGTTTTTTTCAGTTATCATGTGACTTGCAAAACACTGGAGATGTATCACCGAATAGAAAGTGTAGTTTGAGGGGTTTTGTAGCTAATTTACTGTAACACAAAGCTTAGCTGTGAAATACTCTTTCAATGCTTTGCCTATTTTTATCTGATGTTTTGAGTTTAAATTTGAGCCCTTCCCGTTTTTATGTGTGTTATCAGTACTGAATATAATAAGCCTGTGCTCTGCTGGTTTTTTCATGTATATAAACCTTATTCACAGTACCGCCATCTTTGATTTTTGACGTGAATGAAAACAAGGCTGTGAGGGATACATTTACAGTCTTTTCAATGCGCTGAATAAAACTGTATAAAGCTCCAAGATCACATCAAATTTTCAAAAACATTTTGGAAAAATGTTTCTGTTTCGTCAGGGGAACAACAGTCATTGAAGAGACTACGTCTATCCTTCACAGCTTCGTTGTCATTTTCATCAAAAATTAAAGATAGTGCTACTGTGAATAAGGGGAATACTGTATATGTGTGTGTGTGTGCAAGAGAGAGAGCGAGCTACATTTAAAGGAAGTCATTTACTCACCCCCATGAAATCACAGATGTGTATAACTTTATTTTTCTTTGGAACACACACACACACACACACGCAAAAAGATTTTTAGAAGAATATCTCAGCTCTGTAAGTCCATACAATGCAAGTGAATGGTGGCCAGAACTCAGAAGCTCTAGAAAGCACATAAAGGCATCATACAAGTAATCCATACGACTCCAGTGGTTAAATTCATATCTTCAGAAGTGATATGATAGGTGAGGGTGAGAAACAGATGAATATTCAAGTCCTTTTTTTTTTTTTTTACAAAAAATCTCCACCTTTGACCAGCTCCAACCAGTAGGTATCTGAATGTGAAAGTGGAGATTTATAGAAAAAAGGACTTAAACATTGATCTGTTTCTCACCCACACTTATATCACTTCAGAAAACCTGGATTTAACCACTGGAGTCATATGGAGCACTTATATGCTGCCTTTATGTGCTTTTTGGAGCTTCTGAGTGCTGTCCACCATTCACTTGCATTGTATGGACCTACAGAGCTGAGATATTCTTCTAAAAATCTTTGTTTGTGTTCTACTGAAGAAAGAGAGTCATATGCATCTGGGATGACATGAAGGTGAGTAAATGATGAGAATTTTCATTTTTGGATTATCCTTTTAAGGCACTGATTTACTTCCTATGCTTGACACTAGATGTAATTTACTGTAATATACCTGTTACGACTTACAGTCTGACGTCCAATTGATTGGACCCATTTTAGTTTTGATAAGCTGCACAAAGTTTCTTGAAGTATATTTTAATTGCAGAATTGGTCTGTGCACTGTTTAAGAGTGTGTTGTGGAAAGTGTATTTTTCACTATGTTTAACAATAAATATTTACTTAATTTAATGATTTTCTTATGTGATTTTGATTCTGATACAATCTGTGAAACATTACCAGAGATTAAATAGCATCCTAAATGGGGCGGTCATATAGGGCCATCAGTCATTCAGCATTCAAAGCCTAGTAGTACGAAAATGGCGGCACGAAAGCGAAGTATAGTCTGGTCGTTTTTCCAAGCTGAGGATGACAGGAGAGTATTATGTCTTCTCTGTATGAAGACGGTTTTGTATTTTGGTCACACGACGAACATGCTTCGCCATTTACGAACAAAACACCCATCTGATTTTTCTTCGTTGGACAAAAGGAAACCCGCGACAGATGCGGCATCCAAGCGAAACGACAGCGGCTGTGTGGAAGGTATGAAGAATCATGTTCTAGTGTTGAGCATCGTGCACACTACTGTAACAGACTCTCATGTGTTTATTGGAAGACTGTTGGGGAACTTGGAATAGATGCCCTTGTTTAACTGTTCTGAGGCATTGCTTATTTTCCGTATTTTGAGCTACTTTGCACGTGATTTTTCTTACGAGATGTGAGTCTAGGAGCAAATAAAATGATACGTTTTTCTTCATTACAGTGGCTGTTGTGATTGTGCGATTCAGTGTCGACTCTTCAGAAAGAAACGGTTCATTTTACAGAGCCTTTTCGAATCGTGATAACAATACGTCCTTTGCTTGTGGTTTAGATTGATGTCGCAAAGCCGCCATGTTGTTTTCAAATTACAACGCCCACCGTTTGCACGCTGTTTTACACATATTTGAGGGGAGAACTATTCACTATTTGGCTTTTTTCACCGACCCGAGTCAATTCGATTCGACTGGATTTGTTCAGTCAAATGAACGAATCTTTTGAATCGTGTCTCCGATCAGTAATACACGGTGCTCTGCGCCCCCTCTCAATCAATCGAGAATAAACTGCGGGGAAAACCCTCCAAAGCGTACGAAATTGTCCGTTATAACAACAGTATTAAACTCGGTCCATTTATACAGTAAGTTATACGCAGTGCAGTGCATGTACTTCTATGAAATCTGAAGTGTATTGTGTTTGAGGCGAATTTGTCACGTGATGAACGATCTGCCACATCCCCGTATGGGCGCGATTTCTTAATATGAATCATGTCATTTTTATTTGTAACACACATCGTTTCAAAGCAGCTTTACAGAAAATCATGCATTTAACAGAAAATGAAAACGGTAATATCTATAAAGTCTTAGAGTCATCGTTGTGTAATTTGATTTAAATATGATTGTAATTTTGAATAAAAATAAGTAATTAAATCATAATTGTATTTATAACCCCTGTGAGCAAGCCGAAGGCGACTGTGGCAAGGAAGACAAAACTCCATAAGATGTTGGTTAATGGAGAAAAATAATCCTGGGAGAAACCAGGCTCACTGTGGGGGCCAGTTCCCCTCTGGCTAACATCATGAATATAATGCCAATATTAGTTATTTATGTGCAGTGCAGGTCATGGTTTAAAATTAGTAAACTAAGTGTTAAGGGCCAGTGTTTAAACAAAGATTTTGTATGAACTGTAAGATTAATGACTAATGGTCATTCAAACAGGTCTTTCAAACAAAATGTAGTATATTAAAGTCGGCATGAAACGGAAGGCAGATGTGAATGCAAGTTTGCAGCAGATACACACACCCCTACCACCGTGGTGCCTGAGTCAGGGCCGGTTATCGGTGAAATTGAGCAGCGATCTCAACATATTTATGATCAAAATGACAAGATAAACACAAGCACATCGTGGTCTTTGCTTACGAAGAGGCTGTAGCCATTGAAAAATGAAGGAGTAAAAGATAACCATATTTTAACGTTTTAAATCACAATACACTAAATATAAAGGAAAAAAACAATTACTCGTGCTGTGCATCCCAAGATAACAGCATTCAAAAATATAAATAAACTCCAGAGGCATCCCAAGCGCTGTGTTCATTAGTGATCACCCCAGCAATTAACACCACGAATTCGCCGTTATTCCTCTTCGTTCGAAATGTAAATTCAAGCCAGCTGACCCGTAACCAAGGAAGTTTGGGTTAAGGAACAATAGTTTTGAAGGAAAACAGATGAAAATACACCTTGCCATCTTCATCAACATGGGACTGATGCTTCGTTCAACTCTACGCAAGGTTGTGGTATTTATAAGAAAGGGGCGGGGTTTAAGTGGACTAAAAGATTGGAGAAGTCCTGCATGCGTCACCAGAGAGAAGTCTGTCGTTTCACCAGAAGATCGAGTTATGAAATTTTTATTAAAGATTGAGGTAAAAAAACAACAACATATGCATAGATGAATCATTCACAATAAGATCAATAACATGCATTTAGAAAATAGATAGGGTGAATTTTCATTTCATGCCGAATTTAAAACATAGAAAGCAAACACATTGTACAGCAGTGTAAAACAATATTCAATAAAACAAAAATTGGTATATAATAAAACTTTTCTTTTTTTTTTTTTTTTTTTTTTATAGGAAAAGGAGAGATGAGTCAATATTTTGGGTGGTAATCAACATTATGCCACATAAGGTGGCCTGGATGGCTCGGTGAGTAAAGATGCTGACTACCACCCCGAGTCGTGAGTTCGAATCCAGGGTGTGCTGATTAACACCAGCCAGGTCTCCTAAGCAACCAAATTGGCCCGGTTGCTAGGGAGGGTAGAGTCACATGGGGTAATCTCCTTGTGGTCGCTATAATGTGGCTCTCGCTCTCGGTGGGGCGCATGGTGAGTTGTGCGTGGATGCTGCGGAGAATAGCGTGAAGCCTCCACACGTGTTATGTCTCCGCGGTAATGCGCTCAACAAGCCACGTGATAAGATCTGTGGATTGACAGTCTCGGACACGGAGGCAGCAGTCACTACACCACCACGAGGACTTAGAGTGCATTGGGAATTGGGCATTCCAAATTTGGGACAAACAAAACATTATGCCACACATGCTGTCAAGCTTAACTTGAACTGAACCCGGAATATTCCATATTACAAAATGTAATAAACAGAGGCTTTTTTTTTTTGATCCAGCAGGTCAAGTTTATTCTGTTATTTGGCTAGGTACCCTACATAGTAAGATCTGCTGTAAACTGCAAATTTTTGTGAATTTATAGCATGATAAACGTCTGTTTATTGTTACGAACAGCCAAAGTTTTACTATAATCCAAAATAAATGACAGTATTTGAATAATCTAAACCACTGAAAGTTATCATTTGGTTTTCCACTGCAGGAACTTTTCCTCAATACTGATGTGCAGGCTCTGCAGAGTATTTATGGAGAAGAAGAGATTCAGCGTTAGTTTAAAACATCGACCAGAACAGACATGAGGTGTACAAAAATTATATGACTGTCTCATCAAATTAGGCTTTGATGACCACAACATTAAACCATGTACATTGAAAAAATAAAATAAAACGGGAGTACAGGGAAAAAAAAGGATCATAACATAATTTACATTCCATGCTTATTGTGAATAATTTGGACATTGTGTTTAAGTATACTTGTTCAGTGCTTTAAATATTTGACTTTTTTGCACTACCTCGTTTGCACCTTTCACAAACTTTCTATCCTCCGTATCACAGCGTTGATTTAATTGCTAGTTGAAATCAGTGTTAGAAAACTCAACACAATATTTTAAGGTGGCATTGTTTATTGAAAGCATAAGTGTAATCATGCAAAGGTATGAAAGAGTAACAACAACAAAAATGCAGTTGACTAAAATTTGCTAAGTTAGTGTGAAGGCTGTCTCCTTTTCTCTTGCTCTCCTGTTATTTTCCACCTACTTTTCCAAATCTGAGCACACCTTGTCCAAGTGAAGTTTTGCACAACAAAACAGGATGATAAAAAAAACAACACAAAATCTTTCACAAAGTCTTCCATTTGTTTTTGTTTTGAAGTGAGTTAACTCGGCTGTTGTTGCATTATATTCAGGTGTCGCCGTTATTACAGCGGCACATGCTTGCATCAAAGCTTATTAAATGGAAAAACAATGTGCAAATTTTAACGGAATAGGTATAGTATAAACTTAACTGATTTTAGTTTAGGTACTAGTTCATAATTGTGTAGACAAACCACAAGTATTAGTCGAAAAGAAGACCTAGATTATGTAATGTTCAAAAAAAATCTTAGAAGGGCGATGTCAGGGGGTGGAAGGGGTGGGAGGCTGGGTAGCTCAGGGAGTATTGACGCTGACTACCACCCCTGGAGTTGCAAGTTCGAATCCAGGGTGTGCTGAGTGACTCCAGCCAGGTCTCTTAAACAACCAAATTGGCCCAGTTGCTAGGGAGGGTAGAGTCACATGGGGTAACCTCCTCATGGTCGCGATTAGTGGTTCTCACTCTCAGTGGGGCACGTGGTAAGTTGTGTGTGGATCGCAGAGAGTAGCATGAGCCTCCACATGCTGTCAGTCTCCGCGGTGTCATGCACAATGAGCCACGTGTTAAGATGCGTGGATTGATGGTCTCAGAAGCGGAGGCAACTGAGACTTGTCCTCCGCCACCCAGACTGAGGTGAGTAACCGCACCACCACCAGGACCTTCTAAGTAGTGGGAATTGGGCATTCCAAATTGGGGAGAATTATTTAAAAAAAAAAAAAAAAAATGTTTAAGTATTTCTGTTTATCTTTAACTTGTACATTTATTTGTAACCATCTCGAATAGTTTTTTTTTTTTCTGCTTTTTGTTATAGTATAGTAGTGTGATCTCAAAGTCTGCACTCCTCAAATTCAAAGGATCTCCCACAGGAAATATGGAACAAGCAGTTAAAGTGGATGTCACAGGTTTACAAGTTCAAAGTGGATTAAAGGAAATGTTCAAACAAAAAGGCAATTTCTGTCTTTATTTACTCACCCTAATGTCGCTCCTAATGTGTTGAGACGTGATGAACATCAATGAGGTTTATCAACGTAGCCGCCTTATTTGATTAAAAGCGCCATACTCCATTAATATAATTTAATTTGAGAGTGAATAACGACTGTTGGTAATTTTTATATATATATAATTATTATTATTAATCGACAGACTGGAGTCCTTATTCACTTTTTATATTCAGCTTTTGTGTTCCACCAAAGAAAGTCATACAGGTTTGGAGTGGCATTAAAGTGAGCAAATAATTACAGAATGTTTATATTTTTGGGTGAACTACTCCTTTAAGTGATTTGAAAATGTAGAAACAATACCTCTGTTAAGAGGATCTTATCTATTTCTTCTTTTCTCTGTGCCAAGTTACAGTGTTGATGGACGAGCAGCAGGTAGAGGTGGGGTCTGTTGGAGAAGATGGTGACATGGATGGCGCCATCAGAGGGATACTCCGTGCTGCAGCAGGAGAGGGGACTACTGAAGGGGAGGGCCCTGAAGATGAAGGAGAGGGTCCTGTTGATGAAGGGAATGGGAAAGATGCCCAAGAGGATGATTCCTCACAAATTGCATCTGGTGTTCGCAAGTGGAGCTCAGTGTGGGTGCACTATCGGAAGCTTGACCAAGAGTCAAAAGCAATGTGCTTGCTGTGCACGGAGAAGATCCAGCACCAGAGCAGTACAAGTAACCTAATCAGACATCTACAGCATAGGCATCCCACTGAGTTTGCGCAACTTGAGGTTCACCCACAGAAGCGGCCTAGCAAACGTAAATCTGCAGATCCAGTCCACCACCCCCCTTCTCCCACATTAACAAGCGGGTCCCCAGCCAGGTCTCACTTTGTGTCACCAAAGCGTGATATCCGTACACCCAGCAGTACCCTCCAAGACAAATATCCAGGTATACTTTGCTTTAACGTACATATTTACATTTTGTGTTAAAATTATGTTTCTTTGAGCGTAGACACCATAAGTAATTACTTGCTTCACTGCTTCAAATAGTAAAGGTAAAAATATTGCATCCATTGTTAGTGTTGAGATTTTTACCTCCTATACAAACTTTTTCAGCCTTTCCGTGACTTTTTCAGTCTGTATGGTACATCAGCAAGTTATACTCTGCTTATGTTTCTGTGCCTATATTTCAAGGTTTAATAAAGGCTTTCAGTTCATTTCACAATTTAAACAATCCTTCTCCATTAGGTACTAAGTGGTCTGAAGGGTTGCGTTTATTGGAACGAGAACGGGAGCTGACAGAGGCGTTAAGACGTGTCCAGCAGGAGGAGGGGCGGAGCATACAGCTGCAGCGGGAGTTACTGCAGCAGTTCCGTGAAATGGATACAGAGCGTCGAGTACTTCAAAATCAGAAAAGTGAACAAGAGCTTGAATATGCAACACTACAGAAGGAAAGGGAAGCACTTACGGAGGAGAAGAATGAACTCCAGAGGGAAAGAGAGGAAATGCAGAAGGAGAGGGAGGAGTTTCAGAGGGAGAAGGAGGAGCTGGAGAAACAGAAACAGGAACTGGATTCCTGGAAAAATTCCCATGGACAAGGCCAGACCTCTGGATTTTACAGTTGTTGAGACACCACAGTATACTGTATCTATGTCTCAAGGAAACAAGATTCCTTTTTTAAGGAAAAAGTTCTTTCCTTACCTTTTTATTTTAAGCTGATTGATTTAGATTGGGGTAATGGGGTTGTGGGAATGGGGGACATGGAAGGGAAGTTGTATTTTGTTTAGCTGAATGAAAGTGTACCCTCCTTGCAGCACATACATGCATGCAAATAATAGATTACCTACAGGTAAATTATAGGTTTGCCATGAGAAGGCCTTTAATGTCAAAACTAGAAAATGGTCTTACAATCTACCCCCATATTGTATATATGAGTGTTAACCCAAACAAGGTTCATTGTTACGAAATGGACTAGTGTGTGAATGTATTAACGTGTTTTTGTACATTTCTGCTCTGGGAATAAAAATAAAAAAAGAGTAACATTTAGCAAGTCATCGTCCTTAGTCCTTTGGGCCATAAACTCCCATATTCCTGCCTCAAATGAATATTCTGGGTTCAATGCAAGTTAAGCTGTCTACAGCATTTGTGGCATAATATTGATTACTTCAAAATATTCATTTTGACTTGCCCCTCCTTTTCTTATATAAAAAAAGAGGCAAAAATCTGGATTACAATGAGGTACTTACAATGAAAGTGAATGGGGCCAATTCATAAATGTTTTTTTTCTCCTCCTTTTCTCCCAATTTGGAATGCCCAATTCCCAATGTGCTCATGGTCATGTAGTGATTTGCCTCAGTCCAGGTGGCAGAGGATGAATCCCAGTTGCCTCTGCGTCCGAGACTGTCAACCTGTGCATCTCATCACATGGCTTGTTGAGCACATTGCCATGGAGACCTAGTGCTTGTGGAGGCTTCATGCCACCCACTGCAGCAACCATGCTCAACTCCCCATGCGTCCCACCGAGACTGAACTACATTATAGCAACCACGAGGAGGTTACTCCATGTGACTCTACCCTCCCTAGCAACTGGGCCAATTTGGTTGCTTAGGAGACCTGGGTGGAGTCACTCAGCATGCTCTGGGATTCAAACCAACGAACTCCAGGGGTGGTAGCCAGCATCTTTACCACTGAGCTACCCAGGCCTCCCCTAATTTGTAAATGTTAAAATACTCACTGTTTCAAAAATTATAGCCACAAGACATAAACAATATGCATGTTAATGTGGTTTTAGTGTGATAAAATCATTTACTAACATTTTCTGTGAAAAGTTGTCTAATTTTACAACTTCATTGCCATGATGTAATGTCAACAAACCCTAAAATGACTAAAAATTATGATTTAAATAACTTTACAGCTCAAATACTACATGAGTTTTAACAGAATTCATGTAAGTGCTTTTATAAAACTATAAGCTTCACATTTCTGTCATTAAACCCTCCAGAAATTGGCCCAATTCACTTCCATTGTAAGAGTCTTACTTCAACCTCGATTTTTGCTGTTTAAAGAAAAGGATGGACGAGTCTAATTTGTGTGTGTGTGTGTGGTAATCAACATTACACCACAAATGCTGTTGACTGAGCTTAACTTGTATTAAACCTGGAATATTCCTTTAATATAACATACGAATTACACAAACACCCCTTGTCACTGTTATCAAATAGCTTTGAATTCACAAGTGTAATAAGCATCAAGGCTGCAGAGAGTATATTTGGGAAGAGAAATTTAAAAGAACCACTGATTCAAGTTTGATGCATTTTGGCTACAAACAAAAGACAAGTACTACACTCACTGAGCACTTTTAGGAACACCTGTACATTTACTTATTCATGCGATTACCTAATCAGCCAATCATGTGTCAACAGTGCAATGCATAAAATCATGCAGACTGTAGAGATGGGTCAGGAGCTTCAGTTAATGTTCACATTAACCATCAGAATGGGGAAAAAATTTGATCTCAGTGATTTCGACCGAGGTGGGCTGGTTTGAGTATTTCTGTAACTGCTGATTTCCTGGGATTTTCACACACAACAGTCCCTAGAATTTACTCAGAATGGTGCCAAAAACAAAAAACATCCAGTGAGCGGTAGTTCTGCAGACGGAAATGTCTTGTTGGTGAGAGAGGTCAGCGGAGAATGGTTCGAGCTGACAGAAAGGCTACGGTAACTCAGATAACCACTCTGTACAATTGTGGTGAGACAAATATCATCTCAGAATGCGCAACGTCAAATCCTAAGGCGGATGGGCTACAACAGAAGAAGACCATGTCGGCAACTTTATTAGGATGATTATCGTGTTCCTAATAAGATGCTCAGTGAATGTATATTTTTCGTGTAGAAACCTTTTATAAGTCTTAGTTGACGTGTATTTATAGAATGACATCTTTCAGCTTTCACACCAGCTCTGTACATTTGACCCATTTAAGAGAAAAATGCGAACCTACAAAAGTGTAGGTTGCAGGGTTGGGTGTAATCTGATTACAAAGTAATTAGTTACTGTAATTTAATTACTGGGCCAAAAATTAGTGTAGTGTATTACATTTTAAATTCTAGTTATCAGATTTGTTACTGACTTTCAATTAAGTTAATTACTTTTAAGTACATTATTTGGTTACACATTTCTAAAATAGTATTATGTAGAATTTGAAACATTATGATGCTATGTACAGTATGTCTTTGCATTTCTGTGACAGCTGAAGGCCATACGCCCCCTAATAAGTCATTGAAAGGTGTGGTGCTCAGACAGTGTTTGACTTGCGTGCGACAATGAACAAGGAGGAAATATAGACATTTAGAATTCGTTGAACATTCATTTTGTGGTGTTTGAGAAAACAACTTAGTTATGTAATTAACAATATGATTACAATTTATGGAATTAGTATTTTTAGTGGATTACTTTGAGTAACTTACCCAACACTGGTAGTTTGTCGTGAAAACCATAACTAAATCCACTCTTCAAAGTGTGATCAAAAACCACTACATTTGCTTACAAGTGCTTGCAAGGCTTCATAAAGATGTAAAAAGAGATTTAACAAAGACCAATCATAATTCATTATGCCAGTATATGTCAGAGAGAAAAGATTGATCACAATGCAGTATGCTAATATTACAATGACATCATCGCTCTCGGATCAAGAAAGTTGAATACAGTTACTCCTAAAACATTTGCTACAGTTAGGGCAGCTATTCCATCTGGTATGTGTTTGCTTTGTGTAAAAGCCACTCCTTAGTGTCTACAGCTTCCTTTCCTGGATCAGCTGATCCCCCATTTAGTAAGATTTTTTTTCTAAAACTAAAGGGAGAAACCATAAAGTGGGTTACATACAATTTCTTATTGGAATACCCTTTTTAAACATTTAAATAAAAAAACAAAATAAACAAATAAAAAAAGATTTTTCCTCAGTAATAAAGTAAAAGAAAATATCCTTTAAGCTGATCCTTAAGTTTTATACCCTGTCAAACAATTGTTAGAGAAATTCAGAACTGGCATACTGATACAAAATGCTCCTTTTACCAGAATTGTAAAGAAACTGTTCTCCATTTATTTTGATCATTATCCTAAACTATGAAGAGACATTAGTATGTTTATTAAAAGTAATAAAATTTTCAATGCATTTTAAGAATATTTTTTGGGGGATTTTGAGTCAGATCCCCAAAAGGAAGTACATGCTTTATTAAAAAAAAAAAAAAAAAATTACGCAAATATTATACAACTAATATTTACATTCAGAAAGTATTCAGACCCTTTCATTTTTTTTTTTTATTTTTTTTTTTTTCACATTTTGTTATGTTGCAGCCTTATGTTAAAATGCTAATTTTTCCCCCCACATCAATCTACACTCCTTACCCCATCATGACAAAGCAAAAACCAGATTTCTGATAACTTTGCAAATGTATTAAAAAGTATTCAGACCCTTAACTCAGTACTTAATTGAAACACCTTTGGCAGCGACTTCAGCCTCAAGTCTTTTTGGTTATGATGCGACAAGCTTTGCAAACCTGGATTTGGGGATTTTCTGCCATTCTTCTCTGCAGATCCTCTCAAGCTCTGTCAGGTTGGATGGGGACTGTCGGTGTTCAGCTATTTTCAGGTCACTCCAGAGATGTTCGATTGGGTTAAAGTCTGGGCTCTGGCTGGGCCACTCAAGAACATTCACAGAGTTGTCACTAAGCCACTCTTGCATTGTCTTGGCTGTGTGCATAGGGTCATTGTCCTGTTGGAAGATGAACCGTCGGCCCAGTCTGAGTCCTGAGCGCTCTGGACCAGGTTTTCATTAAGGATATCTCAGTATTTTGCTGCGTTCAGCTTTCCTTCAACCCTGACCAGTCCCCCAGTCCCTGCTGCTGAAAAACACCCCAACAGCATGATGCAACCATCTCCATGCTTCACCGCTGGGATGGTACTGCGCAGGTGATGAGTGGTGCCTGGTTTCTTGGTCACCTCTCTTACCAAGGCCCTTCTCCCCCAATTGCTCAGTTTGGCCAGGCAGCCAGCTCTAGGAAGAGTCCTGGTTGTTCCAAACTTCCATTTAAGAATTATGGAGGCCACTGTGCTCTTTGGAACCTTTAATGCAGCTGTCATTTTTTTTGTAGCCTTCCCCAGATCTGTGCCTCAAAACAATCCTGTCTCTGAGCTCTGCAGGCAGTTCCTTTGACCTTATGTTTTTGCTCTGATATGCATTTTCAGCTGTGAGACCTTATATAGACAGGTGTGTGCCTTTCCAAATCATATCCAATCAGTTGAATATGGCACCGGTGGACTCCAATCAAAGTGTTGTAACATCTCAAAGATGATCTAGAGAAATGGGATGCACCTGAGCAAAATTTCAAGTGTCACCGCAAAGGGTTGTAATACTTATGTCAATGTGATATTTCAGTTTTTTCTTTTTAATAAATTTGCAAAGTTATCAAAAATCTGGTTGTTGCTTTGTCATTATGGGGTATGGAGTGTAGATTGACGTGAAAAAATAATAATTTAAAGCATTTTAGCATAAGGCTGCAACATAACAAAATGTGAAAAAAAATGAAGGGGTCTCAAAACTCTATTGTATGTACGTTTTTGAAGAAGTAAGAAACTGCCTTTGTTTTTTGGTTTTTTGGTTTTGTTGTTCTTGTTGTTTTTGTCCTTCCCCTGTGCCGTAACACGTCGGGCTCTAGTGATCACGTGGTTTGAGTCAGGCAATAGCAGGCTGTTCCTGCAGTCATCAGACTTATACATTAGAACTTTCCATTTGTCACTGACTGTGGCAGGTGATGTACTGCACATTATACGTGGAGAAACCTACGCCCACGGGGTCTAATTCGCCGTCAGAATGGTGAATTTCTGTCCGCACTGTGGTACAAAGTTGTATCCTGGTTTTAAATTTTGTCCGTCTTGTGGCGATAAACTCCCAACAGAAGAGCCAGCAGAATCTGAAACTTCACAACCATCAGATCCGCTTTCAGACTCTGTGCTTCATCCTGAGTGCGGTAAAGAAGGTAAATGTAGGTTCCTGTTTAACATTACTTAACTTGCATTTATCCAGAACGTTCAATGAAAGAGCTGGTCAAAGAGATATCAAATTACTGAAGATTATGCATGTGTAAACAACCCATATGACTGTCAAACCCTTGATCTTGACATACAGTAACACCTTGACTGTTTTAAATTAATTCATGCCTGCATTGTTTAAATGTTGGAGTGGATTACATAATAACAATTTAACAGACCAGGTGTTTGTTGGTTTTGTTGCCACAGTGATAACACTATATTGCTGTAGAGGTTTTAGGAGGACAATTCAGGTTAAAGATGACCTCGAGGTATGGTGCAGGGTAAAGGATACAACTCAGATGATTTATAAAAGGAAAACCAACTTTAATTTGTAGAATTAATAAATGATATAAAAATGAATATTGAATAAATGAATATAAATAAATGAAATAAAAAAAACACACGTAGACTAAGTCTTAAGACTGATACACTGTCTAAATCTAAGAGTACATTGTCTTGTCTGCATGTATATTTAGAAGTCAAAGTATGAGTTGAGAAGAGCAGAGCAGAGTAAATTGCAAAAGTTCTATATGATTGTTAAGCAATAACTCAAGGTTGTTATGACCTATTGAGGTGCAAAAATTTTGGTTGGGGTGAGAGGTAGAAAACAGGCCCCTTTGTGTATTGTGTTTAGAAAAATTTTCGTAAACCTCAGCAAGATATGCAAAACTGGTTGAGACTTCCCGTTGCATGTGCATCGACAGTACATTGTTTAGATCAAAGCATAGGAAAACCCATACAAGGTTTCTAACTTAAACTCCAAGGTCTCCGACGGTCAGAAGAGCTCACGCAAACTCGTATACAAGCTTAGATAAAGAAAATGACGTAATGTTCTAGCATACATCTAGAGCACAAAGGAGTACATGGATAATATGAATGCATATATGAATGAGTACATAAATGTGGCCTCAGAGCTGCTTATAATGGATTACAGGTATAATATTGCATTAGCAAAATATAAAAGAAAGTACATCTTCAGGCCACATACATCAAAGTAAAGGATAGCTTATTTATTTTTATAGCCTATTTAAAGTAAATCCCATGCTGTCCACTGATCTAAGTAATTAGGTAAAAAGGGCAAAAGCGTTTCATAAGTATGAAGTGTCTCATGCATAAAACATGTAAATCTATGAAAACATGTAGGCCTATGCCATCTAAAGTGAGACTGAGCCTTTCTTCAAGTCAAGTCGAGTGGCTTTTATTGTCATTTCAACCATATACAGCTAGTACAGTACACAGTGAAATGAAACAACGTTCCTCCAGGACCAAGGTGCTACATAAAACAACATGAAACAACATAAAACAAACACAGAACTACATGAGACTACACAGAACTAAAAGACCTACACATTTCTTTAGTGCTTCTTTAAGAATTCAAAAGACAACAATATATATATAGGTTTCTTTTCTTCTTCAAGTTGACACTGCTGAGGACTCCCACTCTGCACTGATTCGCCCACCTTTGCGTTCACCATGGCAAAAGACCTTGAGTGGCACACCCACAGAAACTGTAGAATGTGCAGGTGGGTCTGATGGCATTGTGTGATTTCATAGTAGAGAAAATGGCTTTGAACTTGTGTGAAAAACTTTTTTTATTTCAGATAAGAAGTTTTTAACATCTTCTCAAAAGCTAAAGGCATTTCCCCAGTCAGAGAAAACAACTTAAGTTATAACTCAAACTCCAGGTTAGACACATTGCTTTGCAACACAAGACATTATCTTTACATTTACAGTAGCATGTTTTATTATAGCCATATGCAACAGAGCTTATTTTCTAGCTTTTTCACACAAGAAATTACAAAACGGTCAGGTCATGTTTATTTGTATGTTCACAACATGCATTGTTTCAAAGCAGCTTTACAGAAAATTATGCTGTAACATAAATTGAAGTTGCAGTGTCTGTAATGTATTAAGGTCATCATTGTACAGTTTGATGAAAAACGTGATTGTAGATTATGCCTTTAAAAAAAAATATATATATATATATATATATATAATTATTTGTCTTTAGACCTCCAGTTAGCAAGCCAGTGGTGACTTTATTACAAATATGTATTCTAAATCAAAATCAACAGTGTTGTAAGGGTGTGCACTGGAAGATTTGTGTGAAAGCCTTCCGTTTTATTGCAGATAAGAAGTCTTTGACATCTCCTAAAAAAAGGAGAGGATCCCCTCAGGTTAAAGAACAAGAGGCATATCAAACTTCTTCAGTCACACTTCCAACTCCAGGTTCACATAGTAAATTGCAAAAATAACTGCATTATTACAAATCTGCTAAATTCAAAATCAATAGTTATATGGGTACACATTGGGATATGTTGCATGCTGCTTTATTTTAGATAAGAAGTCTTTTACGTCACCTCGAAAACATAAGGCTTCCCCCCAGGTTAAGGACGAGGAGGCAAAGCAAACATCTTCTGTTATATTGCAAAGCCCAGGTAAGATGCACTGTATAGAGAAAAACTGCTCTTGAAAATCTTAAAGTGATTAGGTCAGGTTTGTTTCTTGTATTTTGTACTAAATGGTGCCATGTTATTATGTATGGTTTTTAGTTAAATGCAAATCCAGAAAGCGGGTGTGTGCTGTTGAGCCTATTCAGGAAGGCACGGTGGTTTGTGACCAGTCAAGCAAAAAGTGGAAGCTGGTTGAACTTTTGTGGCAAACAGAATTAGACGTTACTTATGCAGGTAATCTTTTTTAATATCTAACCATTTGCATGCAACTAATTCATGGATTAATGGATGGGGATGTGGGTAAATACAATCATGAATGTTTTTTCTGGGAAAGCCATGTCAAATGCTTTAAGGATTTCTCCTGAGATTGTGAAAACAAAGATAACAATAATGTAATGCACTGCCTGGCCAAAAAAAAAAAAAAGCTGCATACCCTAATATTTCGTTGGACCACCTTTAGCTTTGATTACGGCTTGCATTCATCGTGGCATTGTTTTGACAACCTTATGCAATGTCACAACATTTATTTCCGTCCAGAGTTACATACATTTTTGGCCGAGATCTTGTATTGATGATGGGAGAGTCGAACCACTCCGTAAAGTCTTCTCCAGCACATCCCAAAGACTTTCAAGGGGTCAAGGTCAGGACTCAGGGAAGAAAAAAAATCCATTGATGGGATAACCTGGTCATTCAGAGCATTTAGGTAGTCAGCTGACTTAATTTTTTGCGACATAAAATTGCTGAGCCTAGACCTGACCAGTTGAAGCAACCCCAGATCATAACACTGCCTCCAGAGGCTTGTACAGTGGGCACAATGCACGATGGGTGCATCACTTCATGTGCTTCCCTTCTTACCCTGACGCACCCATCGCTTTGGAATAGAGTAAATCTGGACTCATCAGACCACATGACCTTTTTCCATTGCTCCACAGTCCAATCTTTATGCTCCCTAGCATATTGAAGTAGTTTTTTCCGATTAGCCTCACTAACAAGTGGCTGTCTTGTGGCCACACAGATGTTTAGTCCCAATCCTGTAAGTTCTCGTCGCATTGTGCATGTGGAAATGCTCTTACTTTCACTATTAAACATAACCATGAGTTCTACTGTCTTTTTTTTTTTTAACAATGTGACACGATCATTCAAGAATTTTTTCCGACCACATTTCTTCCACGAAGCTGATGGTTCACCACTTTCCTTCCAGGTTTTAATAATGCCAATTCCAGTGATTTTAGAAATCTCCTTAGTAGTTTTCTTTGCTTGTTGCACGCCAATAATTTGCCCCTTCTGAAACACATTAACATCTTTTCCACGACCACAGGATACGTCTTCCGACATGGATGTTTAAGAAACGAGAAGCTACACACTGCATCAGTTAGGTTTAAAAGAATTGTTGCCAGCTGAAACATATTAATCACTGCAATAATTATTCAATCACAGGCTTTTAAGTATCTGCTTATTTAAATCCAAATGGCAACTTTTTTGGGGGCCAGGCAGTGTATATTAACTCCCAGTGCCTTATGAATCCGTACATTTTTTTTTGTCTCAAAATTCTAACTTAGTGTGCCTGGCAAATCAGCACTTGGACTCAAATGGATGCAAACACATCTTGAGACTGGTATGTATCGTTTTCACATAATGTAGTGTGTTTATGCATGCATGTTTCTGATGTTTATGGCTCTTCTTCCTCAGGGTGCTAAAGAAGGACACCTGTTCAATGAGCAGAATTTCCATCTGAGAGCAGCCAAACCTGATGCAGGTAAGTCATTTAACTTTTTACACTGAATATATAATAGTTAACCCAGTTAAGCCCAGTTTGGATTTGTGCTCATTATCAGAGTTTCCTCTTAGTTATGCACGTCTGATTGCTCCCAGTCAGTCAGATTGCAGACTCAAAAATGTGTGGAGCAAAAAAAAAAAAAAAAAAAAAAAAAGATTTCTTGAATGAGAGTTAGATGAATGGATAGTGTTTCAGCTGCAGTCCTCAGTTACAGTACATTGATTTTCAGTAAGGACCTGAAGCTGTGAGAATACAGCATGGAAATGAATCATTTGAAGATAAGACATGGAATCATACTGGAACAGTGCAGAGATTAAGTTCATAACAACAACAAATGGAAATTCAAAACATACAGAAGCCCACAGTGGCTATGTATTATTATGTTTCTGTCTTGTTTTTTATGAGAACGAACTCAAATTTATAGTAATGTATAAAATTATAAACTGTATATAATGTACTTTAAAAAACCAAAACTCTCTCAAAGAGAATGCTTTACCATAATTTGGTAAATAGCCTAATATAGAAACAAATTGTTTTGCTTTAGGTAGTTTTTCATTTTTGTAGAATTTCTTTGTAAATAATGGAACTGTGAACACTGCACAGGTTGGCACAAGGGGTGATTTTCTCAGGTAACCGAAGGGTATGTCCAAAACATACTTTGCTCAGCAAGAACAAAAAAAGGAAACATAGCTCATTACCAAAACGCATGTTTTTCTGTGTCTGTGTCAATAGTGGATAAATGGTTGAAATTGCACAAAATGGACTTCCTTGGGATCCCATCCTGTGAGGGATTTGGCCTTTACGAATCATACAGGTTTGTGGATTTGTATCCATCTCTTCCCAAACATTTAGATAGAAACAATATTATCCATAGTGACCTACAGTGCATTTATTACAAGGACATTAACCCTGGTGCAGTGCTTATGAGCTCAATGATTATTAGGTTCATGTCATTCACAACTATTTGCTGACACAGTACATTTCGTTCACTTTGAAGCTTATGATACACATACATTTTCATGCTAAATAAATTAGTTGAAAAAACAAAACACTTATTAATACTTTTATGCATGGATTGATCCTCTTGATACACAATCAGTATTGAAAGTATCAATACTTAAAGACACCACCCATCCCTACTCAAGATATAACCTTGGGTAAAAATGTGAAAACTTTAAGGTGCTGCAAGTGATTTTAGCCATTCTGGAACTTCCACGAGACTGAGCTGTTGACTTGGATAGCGTTGAGACTGACACCAGAGACCTTCTATACCGAGAGAACTTTTCAGAAATTCAACTTAGTGAAAATGCTAAAAATTTTAAAACTCCCTTCAACAACTTGCTTTTTATGAAGAATATACAGTTCTAGACATTTCTGGAATCACAAGTTTTAAGGAAATATCTTATAAATATCTAATAGCCTACATGAGGGGCCTTCGAATATTTTCTCCGACAATGGGGGGGCCTTGGAGTCAAAAAGGTTGAGAACCATGTTTACAGCACCTTTAAGATTGGTGTCTAAAAGAAGATCAGGTCCTCATTGTACATTGAGTCTGACAATTTACACTTCCATATAGGTTTTTAGTTTTTCCAAGCATGGGCCAAACTCTACAGTCGGTCATTGATGAAGGGACTGGTTCTCTATCTGAGAAAGCTGCTCTCCAGCTGGCACTACGACTAGTGAGTTTGTAATTTAAAGACTTTACTTTTAGATGTGCTGTAATTTCCCTAGAGATACCTTTCTCAGTGAGAAGGCTGTATATTGTGCTTCTTGTTTAAGTGCGTGTATGTGTTGTGTTGTAGTTGGATTCACTTGAATTCATCCACGAGAAGGAGTATGCTCATGCAGACATCCATGCAGGAAATATTTACATCAACACTGACAGTCACACAGAGGTCAGTAAACATGCCCCTTACGAACTGAACGCAAGGCTGTTCAACTATTAGGATTCAATTGTGTGTTTGTGTCTTTCAGGTTTTCTTATCTGGCTTTGGGCATGCATTTAGGTTTTGCCCAGGTGGAAAGCATGTGGAATACCGGCAGGGTAGCCGCATTGCTGACCAGGGTAACCTCAACTTCATCAGCTTGGATTCTCACAAGGGGGTTGGTAAGTGTCCCTTACAAATGTCAGTCATTGCATTATTTACATTATTTAAGAGAGCAAGTTTAATTTGTGTTTGTGTGCATGCATGTATTTATTTTGTAGGTCCCTCTCGTCGCAGTGACCTTCAGTCTTTAGGTTACTGCATGTTGTCTTGGATGACAGGCACACTACCCTGGAGTCACCTCACTCACGCAAGCTCCACTATTGCTACAGAAAAGGAGAGGTAACAAAACCTCAAACACAGTTATTCAGGCTTATATTTGCGTGGGATGAATTGATGTAGTGGTTAAAGCTCCAGGCTGGTAACATGAAAGTTTCTGATTCGATTCCCTTAAAGAATGAGGCATAAGCTATCAACACTATGCCATAGAGTAAAGCTCTCAACCTCAGGTTTCTCCTGGTGGACTGGACTGTCCTTGTAATAAGTGTACTGTAGGATGCTTTGGATAAAAGCATCTGCTAAAGGCCTACTTGACATAATATGCTCTACATGCCTTTATTAAATGTAGAATTTTTAATGGATGAAAATGCTGCACAGAGACATTAAATGTGTGTTTGTAAGTTTTCAAAGAATTAACAAACAGGAAAGACTGCATTTGTGTTTTGAATGTGTTGTTCTACAGGTATATTTCTGATTTCGCTGGACTTGTGAGTTTCTGTTACAAAAAGAAGAAAGTTTCCAGTGAGCATTCATATATTTATGCTGTGTATATTAACAAAGATTTACAGCTGGACTAAATGTACCTTTATGTATTTATTATTGATGGTGTGTATGTGTGGTAAAGGAGACATTGGTATTTTGTGAAATGTAGGTGCATTACTAGAATACTTGTCCAATGTGATGACCCTGCAGTACACTGAGAAGCCAGACTACTCACTTCTGAAAGCTAGGCTTCATGAGAGCTTGCAGAAGATGGGTGGGAGTCTAAAGGAACCGCTGGATCTGCAGGTAACACTTATTCCAATATACATAAAAGTATACCTGTCAAGAAAATGTCCTGGTCCTATTTTACTTCAAAATCAAGAGACAAATAATAAATTAGATTTTGCATATACAGTGCATCCGGAAAGTATTCACAGCGCTTCACTTTTTCCACATTTTGTTATGTTACAGCCTTATTCCAAAATTGATTAAATTCATTATTTTCCTCAAAATTCTACAAACAATTCCCCATAATGACAACGAGAAAAGTTTGTTTGAAATCTTTGCAAATGTATTAAAAATTAAAAAAAAATTTAAAAAAATCACATGTACATAAGTATTCACAGCCTTTGCCATGACACTCAAAATTGAGCTCAGGTGCATCCTGTTTCCACTGATCATCCTTGAGATGTTTCTACAACTTGACTGGAGTCCACCTGTGGTAAATTCAGTTGATTGGACATGATTTGGAAAGGCACACACCTGTCTGTATAAGGTCCCACAGTTAACAGTGCATGTCAGAGCACAAACCAAGCCATGAAGTCCAAGGAATTGTCTGTAGACCTCCGAGACAGGATTGTATCGAGGCACAGATCTGGGGAAGGGTACAGAAACATTTCTGCAGCATTGAAGGTCCCAATGAGCACAGTGGCCTCCATCATCCGTAAATGGAATAAGTTTGGAACTACCAGGACTCTTCCTAGAGCTGGCCGCCCGGCCAAACTGAGTGATCGGGGGAGAAGGGCCTTAGTCAGGGAGGTGACCAAGAACCCGATGGTCACTCTGACAGAGCTCCAGCATTTCTCTGTGGAGAGAGGAGAACCTTCCAGAAGAACAACCATCTCTGCAGCACTCCACCAATCAGGCCTGTATGGTAGAGTGGCCAGACGGAAGCCACTCCTCAGCAAAAGGCACATGACAGCCCGCCTGGAGTTTGCCAAAAGGCACCTGAAGGACTCTGACCATCAGAAATAAATATTGAACTCTTTGGCCTGAATGGCAAGTGTCATGTCTGGAGGAAACCAGGCACCGCTCATCACCTGGCCAATACCATCCCTACAGTGAAGCATGGTGGTGGCAGCATCATGCTGTGGGGATGTTTTTCAGCGGCAGGAACTGGAAGACTAGTCAGGATCGAGGGAAAGATGAATGCAGCAATGTACAGTGACATCCTTGATGAAAACCGGCTCTAGAGCACTCTGGACCTCAGACTGGGGCGAAGGTTCATCTTCCAACAGGACAACGACCCTAAGCACACAGCCAAGATATCAAAGGAGTGGCTCCGGGACAACTCTGTGAATGTCCTTGAGTGGCCCAGCCAGAGCCCAGACTTGAACCCGATTGAACATCTCTGGAGAGATCTGAAAATGGCTGTGCACCGACGCTCCCCATCCAACCTGATGGAGCTTGAGAGGTCCTGCAAAGAAGAATGGGAGAAACTGCCCAAAAATAGGTGTGGCAAGCTTGTAGCATCATACTCAAAAAGATTGAGGCTGTAATTGGTGCCAAAGGTGCTTTAACAAAGTATTGAGCAAAGGCTGTGAATACTTATGTACGTAATATTTTTTCGTTTTTTATTTTTAATAAATTTGCAAAGATTTCAAACAAACTCCTTTCACATTGACATTATGGGGAATTGTTTGTGGAATTTTGAGGAAAATAATGAATTTAATCCATTTTGGAACAAGGCTGTAACAAAACAAAATATTGAAAAAGTGAAGCGCTGTGAATACTTTCCGGATGCACTGTAGAAAATAAAGCCTATTTTTAGGGCCAGTAAGATTTTTTTTTACATTGTGACATAAAAAAAAAAAAAGAAGTTATTTAAATTACGTATTTATACCTCATAGTTGTACTCTCTTGGTACAGCCTTTTCATTTTTTGCTGATTTTAATAAAATAAATAAATAAATAAAAAACTGCATTTGTTTTTTTTGTGTTTTACTGTAAAACAAAATAATAATGTCCGGATGTGTTGATAGTGAGAATATCAGGGGTAAAATGTGCTTGAGGGTCCTGGAATAATGTCATATTGCAAAAAATTTAAATGTTGGCTTTTTTTTTAATGTAAATAATAATTTCACTTTTTTTGTATTGATATGGGGTTAAATATGACCAGGACTTTTTCTTGACAGGTTTCATGAGAATCACCCACAAATTGTCTGCATATTAATCTCAGTCTGGCTTGGTTTGTTTCATTCACAGGTGAAACCATAATGGGAAGAGTAAACAGACATGGAATTTGAATGTAATTGCTTTTATAGGATGTTTAAGAGAGCGTTTATGTTTTTAAAAGCAACTTTTATTGCCGTTTTTATAATTTTTAACAAACTTTGCCGGTTTTCTTTCACTCAGTGCTGTGTAATTGTGATAAAGCTATTTTAAGTTGCAAGTGTGAATGTTGCTATTTTTGCTATTTTATCATTTTTAAAAAAAATAGAACTATCTTGTTGTATACTCACTTAGCACTTTATTAGCCCATCTGCCTCAGGGTTTGACATTCTGAGATGCTATTCTGCTCTATACAATTGTACAGAGTGGTTATCTGAGTTACCGTAGCCTTTCTGTCAACTCGAACTGTCTGGCCATTTTCTGTTGACCTCTCTCATCAACAAGGCATTTCTGTCCGCAGAACTGCCGCTCACTGGATGTTTTTTGTTTTTGGCACCATTCTGAGTAAATTCTAGAGACTGTTGTGCGTGAAGATTCCAGGAGATCAGCAGTAACAGAAATACTCAAACCAGCCCGTCTGGCACCAACAATCATGCCTTGGTTGAAATAACTGAGATCACATTTTTTCCCCCATTCTGATGGTTGATGTGAACATTAACTGAAGCCCCTGTATCTGCATGATTTTATGCATTTCACTGCTGCTACATGATTGGCTGATTAGGTAATCGCGTGAATAAGTAAATGTACAGGTGTTCCTAATAAAGTGCTCAGTGAGTGTATATTTTGCTTTTTTTTTTTTTTTTTTTTTTTTGAAAGAAAATGTTTATGTTAGAAAAGGAGTTATGAATATCCTTTCTCATGTCTCCATAAAATGCATTGTACCTTTCTAATAAACGGCTACACCCAAATCTGATCTTATGTCATTACGTACAACAACCACAAGCCGGCACGAACGTGACGTGAATTTGAATGAAAATGAATTCTAGCGGAACTGAAACCATCTGGTCCTTTTTCTACACGGAACAAAAACATTGCATCAATTTTCAACAAGAGAGGCGCGAAGAGTATTGCAGGTTGATTAACTCGCTTATGCTAAATAATATCTGATATACAGTGTTTTATCAAGAAGTCCACCAAAGATGAAACGCCGCCGAATGGCAGCGCTGGAGCCGTGGATCGAGAGACTCGTCCAGAACTACGGCCAAAGCCGGAGTGAAACGACTATAAAAGATCATGTTATCGGCGTAAGTAGTTTTTTTTTTTTTTAAGTAGTTTTCAGGGTAAAAGGGCCGATTCAGTACTGAAGTGTGGGTGTTCTGTGTTTTAGGTGTGTGATTTAGCAGACTCGCAGCAGACGGAGCACACCGATGCCTGTATGATGTTTCTGTCCGACGGGAGTGCTGTCATTCCCGCGGCGCTCAGCGGAGCCGCATGGGAGCGTCTGCAGGAGTCAGGGACCTATTAAACCTCTGTTATGACACCACTCACTACACACCTGAGCACGTTTTTATCTTACTCATCTGGATAATCATGCCCTGTCTGGAACAATGAAAGACATGCAGAAATAAGCGTAATCTAGCTGTTTAAAGCATTAATTTGGGGGTCCTCTGCCTTTTAGCAATGTAACCTTTTATCGTTTGACTTGGATTTTATAGTTATATGGGTCAAGAACCGTTAAAAGCAGCAGGCACTAGTTTCAGTGCAGTGAAAGTAATTCAATCAAGTCATCTGCTTCACCCAGTTATGATAGAGCTCTGTTCTCTCTTTAGTTTGGAGGAAAGAGAGTCCTTCTCAGGCCTGGTCAATGCCATTGTGTATGTACGCAACTTCAAACTGGATTTCCACATGAACTCTGACCTGGTATGTTTTATGTCCAGTTTTGATTTTCGTCCTTAAAAATGATTAGTTATATCATTGATCACTTTTTCATTTGACTGAAGTTACCAAGATAAAATATGGTTTGTATGTTGTTGTCTTCAGGTAGATTAGTTCTAAAATGTAATCTGGTACTGATTACAAATTACACAACTAAAATGATAACCAGTAACATAATTATATAGATTAGACTTCTAAGGTAATCTAATTTGGTTACTTTTGGATTCATTTTTACATTACTTGTTGCATATTTGATGAAAATCTAATTAAGTGTATTTAAAAAAATCTAGTAAAGTAACAATTTACATTGTTTATTAAACATTGGTAAGTATTAAATCACAGTTAAAAAAAGAAGAGTAACTAATCTAATTATGCACACCTAATCTAATAACAAGCACTTGGGTTTTGTAATCTGATTATGCATTTTTAATCTAATTACAAGTATTTAGGTTTTGGAATCAGATTACATAATCCATATTACATGCAGTGTATTACTACCTAATGCTGGTTGTCTTGCTGATTCCAAATGAAATGATCAAATATGCTTTGTTTATATACTTAAGACGGGCGTACACGGTGTGAGTTCTGACACTCGGGAGGTCGTTACGAGTCAGTTTATCTGATAATCGTATAGATGCAGTGGTACACGACTTTACGACCTGGCGAATTCCGAAGTAATAGCACAGATGTTTGCGCTATTTATCATTATAAGACATAAAGCCAGAGGAGGACATTGCGTTCGTTCCTTGTAGCTTATGATTTAGAAATAAAAAAGAAAACTGTTGGCTAGGAGCTGCATTAGCTGAAAACTCATCTGCCAGTTTATATATATATATATATACACACACACACACTGTTGGCCAAAAGTTTGGAATAATGTACAGATTTTGCCGTTTCGGAAGGAAGTTGGTACTTTAATTCACCAAAGTGGCATATAGCTGATCACAAACTATAGTCAGGACATTACTGATGTAAAAAAACGGCACCATCACTATTTGAAAAAAGTCATTTTTGATCAAATCTAGACAAGCCCCATTTCCAGCAGCCATCACTCCAAGACCTTATCCTTGAGTAATCAAGCCAAATTGCTAATTTGGTACTAGAAAATCACTTGCCATTATATCAAACACAGTTGAAAGCTATTCGGTTTGTTCAATGAAGCTTAACATTGTGTTTGTGTTTGTTTTTGAGTTGTCACAGTATGCAATAGACTGGCATGTCTTAAGGTCAATATTAGGTCAAAAATGGCAAAAAAAGAAACAGCTTTCTCTATAAACTCATCAGTCAATCATTGTTTTGAGGAATAAAGGATATACAATGCTTGAAATTGCCAAAAAACTTAAGATTTCATTCAAAGGTGTAGACTACAGTCTTCAAAGACAAAGGACAACTGACTCTAACAAGGACAGAAAGAGATGTGGAAGACCAGATGTACAACTAAACAAGAGGATAATTACATCAGAGTCTCTAGTTTGAGAAACAGACACCTCACATGTCCTCAGCTGACAGCTTCATTGAATTCTACCTGCTCAACACCAGTTTCATGTACAACAGTAAAGAGAAGGCTCAGGGGTGCAGGCCTTTTGGGAAGAATTGCAAAGAAAAAGACACTTTTGAAACAGAAAAACAAAAAGAAAAGGTTAGAGTGGGCAAAGAAACACAGACATTGGACAACAGATAATTGGAAAAGATTGTTATGGATTTTAACCCCATTGAGCTTTTGTGGGATCAGCTAGACTTTAAGGTGCGTGAGAAGTGCCTGACAAGACAGCCACATCTATGGCAAGAGCTACAGGAAGCGTGGGGTGAAATGTCACCTGAGTATCTGAAAAAACGTACAGCTAGAATGCCAAGGATCTGCAAAGCTGTCATTGTTGCACGTGGAGGATTTTTTTAATGAGAACACTTTGAAGTAGTTTAAGAAGTTCTGAAGTTTATTTCATATTGTAATAGTAATTTTTCATGTTATTAATGTCCTGACTATATATTGTGATCAGTTGAATGCCACTTTGGTGAATAAAAATACCAAAATCTGTCCATTATTCCAAACATTTGGCCGCCTGTGTGTGTGTGTGTGTGTGTATGTGTGTGTGTATATATATATATATAATTATTACAAATGCTGTCCTACATTTGACAGATTCAGATTTCAAAGGGAGGCTGTGTCATTTCATGACTGCATACATCAGTCATAACAACAGTGTGTTGCTGCCAGTACTGCATGATAAAGTGCACAAAATGAACAAGATTAAAAGGAAAGTGCGCAAAATTCTCGCACCGTTTCTGACGGTTATATGTAATCTAAGCACAAACATGACGTTTAGTGCAGAATTCAGAGTTTAGTGGATAGGCTACCTGTATTATTCAGCTTTAGATGTAGGCTATGTCCTTCTCAACTGTGTCACACTGTCACTGCCTGCATGTTGATAGACATGCTGAACAAGTCTTGTCCATGTAAATGCGCTTTAAAACCACGCATAGCAATGTTTAAAAATCTTGTTTTAACGCTGCAATTGATTGACAGGTAGAACTTTCATCCTTGGTTTTACCAGACTTGTGGTTGGGGAGTTGAAAAATATCTCTCACAGTCACATATCCATTATCATGTATATACAATTATAACAGATGCTATACCCCCCTAAATGTCATCCTAGAACTTTTTTTTTTGTTTTTTTTTTTTTTAGGAAATTTTACAACTTTTTCCGTCAGAGTGATAAAGATTGTTTTCTAGTGCAACCCGTATTCCAAATGATTTGTTTGAAGAGCAGATAACAGCATGGCATTTCTGTAGAATCCTTCCCAGTGATGTGGTCGTGAATAATATGGGGAAAAACACAGTTTTAACAACCATTTTCTCCAAAGGTGTAAAAGCTTCATGAACACTCAGTTTTCATTGATCGTGTGAGTTGAAACATCTTCTACTGATTGATCAACTTAAGGTAGATTGCCAGATCTGCTCTTTCAAACGCACACGCCTCACGAATTCAAGCCGACATCGCCCAAATTTTGTAAACAGTTTTAAAATTATCGGGAGATTGTGAGTTGCTCGTAAGCTGCCCAGCTCCACTCATAATTCTTATCACATGATGCGAGCCGCCACCACACGAGCACCAACGATTTCCACACGATCTCTTCCGACTGGAAAAAATCGGACGGGAGCTCGCACGGCAGCTGAAAATCGCAGCATGTATGCCCGCCTTTAAAGGAATATTCCGGGTTCAATACAAGTTAAGCTCAATCGACAGCATTTGTAGCATAATGTTGATTACCACAAAAAATTATTTCAACTTGTTCCTACTTAAAAAAAAATTTAAAAAAAAATTAAGATGCAGTGAGGCATTTACAATGGAAGTGAATGGGGCCAATTTGTGGAGGGTTTAAAGGCAGAAATGTGAAGCTTCTGATTTTTTTAAAAGCACTTACATTAATTATTCTCTTAAAACACGTGTTATTTGAGCTGGAAAGTTGTTTAATTCATATTTTTTACAGTCATTTTAGGGTTTATTGACATTAGATCGTCATGGCAGCAAAGTTGTAAAATTGTAAGTATTTTAACATTTACAGATTGGCCCCATTTACTTCCATTATAGGTGCCTCACTAACACTCAGACTTTTTTTTTTTTTTTTTTTTTTTGAGAGAGAGAAAAGGAGGGGCAAGTCAAAATAATTTTGTTGTAATCAATATTATGCCACAGAGGCTGTTGATTTAGCTTCATTTGTAATGAACCTGGAATATTCCTTTTTAATGTATTCTTCTTTTTTTCCTTGTCCTTTTATTTCAGGCCTCTTGCCAGTTTTACTTGAAAGTCGATCAATTAAGCACCATATGCATCGTCTCCAAACGCGACCATCCACCCAGCTGGCAAGACATTGTTCTCTATACACATGCACAAAGATGTGTCCTAATCACACTGAATCTTTCTTAATCAAAAAATGTCCCTCGTTATATTTCAGCACAACACTCCCATCAGTCAGAGAACAAATAGTAAAGTCATGGAGGTGTGTAGTTATTGACTATTTATAGTACAGTTTTGAGCAAAAGTTTGCATACCCTTGGAGAATTGGTAATATATGTACCATTTTTAAAGAAAACATGAGTGAGCAGACAAAACACATTTCATTTATTTCTTAAGGGATTCATATTCAACTGTAGGTTATAACAAAATGGCACAATCATAAAACAAAACATGGCAACAAAGAAAAAAATGAAATGACCCCTGTTCAAAAGTCTGCATACCCTTAGTTATTAATACTGTGTATTGCCCCCTTTAGCATCAATGACAGCGTGCGGTCTTTTGTAATAGTTGTCTATGAGGCCCTAAATTCTTGCAGGTGGTATAGCTGCCCATTCGTCTTGGCAAAATGCCTCCAGATCATGCAAAGTCGTGTTGCATGAACCACACGTTTGAGATCTCCCCAGAGTGGCTCGATGATATTAAGGTCAGGAGACTGTGATGGCCACTCCAGAACCTTCACCTTTTTCTGCTGTAACCACTGGAGGGTCAACTTGGCCTTGTGCTTAGGGTCATTGTCGTGCTGGAAAGTCCAAGAGCATCCCATGCGCTGCTTTCGTGCAGAAGAATGCAAATTGTCTGCCAGTATTTTCTGATAACATGCTGCATTCATCTTGCCATCAGTTTTCACAAGATTCCCCGTGCCTTTAGAGCTCACACACCCCCTAAACATCAGTGAGCCACCACCATGCTTCACAGTGGGGATGGTATTCTTTTCACTATAGGCCTTGTTGACCCCTCTCCAAACATAGCGCTTATGGTTGTGACCATAAAGCTCTATTTTGGTCTCGTCACTCCAAATTACAGTGTGCCAGAATCTGTGAGGCGTGTCAAGGTGTTGTTGGGCATATTGTAACCGGGCTTTTTTGTGGCATTGGTGCAGTAAAGGCTTCTTTCCGGCAACTCGACCATGCAGCTCATTTTTGTTCAAGTATCGTCGTATTGTGCTCCTTGAAACAACCACGCCGTCTTTTTCCAGAGCAGCCTGTATTTCTCCTGATGTTACCTGTGGGTTTTTCTTTGTATCCCGAACAATTCTTCTGGCAGTTATGGCTGAAATCTTTCTTGGTCTACCTGACCTTGGCTTGGTATCAAGAGATCCCCGAATGTTCCACTTCTTAATAAGTGATTGAACAGTACTGACTGGCATTTTCAAGGCTCTGGATATCTTTTTATATCCTTTTCCATCTTTATAAAGTTCCATTACCTTGTTACGCAGGTCTTTTGACAGTTCTTTTCTGCTCCCCATGGCTCAGTATCTAGCCTGCTCAGTGCATCCACGTGAGAGCTAACAAACTCATTGACTATTTATACACAGACACAGCAATTTAAAAAGCCACAGGTGTGGGAAATTAACCTTTAATTGCCATTTAAACCTGTGTGTGTCACCTTGTGTGTCTGTAACAAGGCCAAACATTCAAGGGTATGTAAACTTTTGATCAGGGCCATTTGGGTGATTTCTGTTATCATTATGATTTAAAAAGGAGCCAAACAACTATGTGATAATAAATGGCTTCATATGATCACTAGCCTTAAATAAAAGACAGTTTTTTTGCATGATCAGTCATATTTTCAAAATCAATGCCAAAATTTCACAATTTCTGCCAGGGTATGCAAACTTTTGAGCATAACTGTATGTTTGAACTGAACACTTACCAACAGCTCACACAGAACTTTAAGACAGTTAGTGGTAATTATATTATTTTCTGTCAGATCCCTCAGGGAGAGTTCAGTCAACTCTGTGAGTTCAGTGTCTGGTACGTGTAGCTTCTATTACACACACACACACTCTTTCTCTTTCTTTTCTTGCTTGCTCAGACTAACTCGCATTTACACACAAACCTTCTTGCACTGCTCTGTAAATACCCTTTTGTTGGGTTCAAATTGTTGTAAGTAATCTATGCTATGAATACATGTGCTGCTTCACAGAAATGATAAAGACATGCATCATGTACCTAATTTCCCAGGGGTCTCTCTCTCTTCTCTATTGGGGGCGTGGCACAGTGACATTATAATAAATATTCTAAATGATGCAGTGGAGAAAATAACAATGCGTGCGACATATTGTCCGAGTGTGGCAACACCTACTCACTGGCACCGAGAGAGGGTTCACTGGAGGGTAATGCTGCTTCCTTGACAACGTAAAGGCACCAGCTGTTGACCAGATAAATTATCATTGTGTATGAGTGTTTTTTTTGTTTTTTTTTCAGGGACAGGAGCAGTTCATTGTCTCTATGCCTTTCCTTTTCATCCCAGAGGAGCAGAGGGAGCTGATGACAGCTGATCCCAGTACTGTCTGCTGTCTGATTAATTGCTTTTCATGCCAATCCTTTGGGAATTCAGCCAGATTTTACTGTGCATGTGGCACACTGTGTATGTGTTTTCATCTCGTATATGTGGATGTGTGCAGGTGCAGATTGTGAGAGTGAAACTCCAAATGGCTTGGCTCCGCCCCACGAAGATTCATATCCCACCAGCACATCAAGACCAAACCAAACAGTGGCTGCCCAGGACAGAAATAGTGGCTCATGTCCAGATGAAGGACAGCCTACCCTGGAACACACAAGACAAGGTGATTTTCCAAAGGAAAGAGTCAGTGCTGCTCTAGGATGGTCATTTGTTATTTAACCCATCCCTTTTGTCTCCCAGCGGTTTTGTGTGGAACAGGAGAGTTGTCTGGGGATGTAGAAAGCCCATGGGATATGTTCACTCCAGCACCAGATCTATTAGGTACACATTCCACTTCTGACTCAAGTGGTAATTTCCTTTTTTGCACAAATGTTTAATGCACTTAAACCGTTGCACAGGACATTAAGAGAACAATGTTTCTAATTTGACTTTCAATCAATTCTTTGCCCTGATACAGGCCAAGAGCCCTGTTCTCAGACGGAAAGCCAATCACTTTTAAAAGAAGTTGATCTGTTGTCTATAGCAGCAAGCACCCAAGAAGTGGTGTCGGTGGAAGGCATTACACTTGGTCAGAGAACGCAGCCATCCCAGATCAGTCCATCCCACTCGAGTGGCAAGTCCAGCAGAGAGACTAGTCAAGAGGAAGACAAAGAATATATGTTAAGTCCTCCTTCATGGATCGTCCAGAATACAGCCCCACCCTCTAAACAGAGGTCCATAGTGTCTCCACCCACCAAACCCAGCAAAGTGAGTGTGAATGGTGTATATTTTGCAGTGTCCTAGCAAGGCAGTGATGCTGCTCACTTACACAATATTTGATGTGACCTGCTCCATAAGTTTGAGTCACTTGTCCTAGAAACACCTTCTGAGTTGCACTAAAGTAAAAGGAAAGCAATTTAAATAGATTATATCAGCCAACAATTAAATTATCTTTCCCACGTCTGAATATGTATAGTTCTATATAGTATGCTAAAGGTGCCAAATGAGTAGTATGTTTGAATCCTCAGTAAACAGTTGGTGAAAAATACCCAGATGACCTACTACATCCACCAAGATTCTGAAGTGCGCATCCAACACTTTACTCTCTCATAATACCACGGGAGCTGAGGAGACGTCACATTCAAAATGCTGAATTTAACAAAACGTTGGAGGACTGCAAGTCAGGCGGCTCGTTTCAACTGTAATTGCTATGAATAAAATAATTTAATAGTGAATTATTTTAGCTGTAGTTGTTATTTCATCATATGTTTGGGTCGGGACAATGCTAACGTTCCCATATAAAGTGTGTTTTGGAATGTATTCATGCTACTTAGCTGCACAGCAATAGAACAGACTTATTTAAGTGGCAGAGAATTACGTTCTTCATCAAATTCAGTACATACTTTGATAATATGCAAATTCAGGCACAGCTTCTACCTCTGCAACAGTTTGAGTATAAACATAATTATATCATAAGAAAGCTGAAACTTTCCTTTTTACTTTAGTGCATACACTCAAAAATGACGTCATTACCCTTATTTGATTAAATTTGAGAGTTTTTAGAAGCAATTTAATGGCTTTCATACAGATTAAGTCAGTTTAATTGAGCCAACATAAACTGTAATTGGATTAGGTCAAATCAATGTACTATAGTAGTTTTAACTCGACTTCATTAGGTTTGTCAAACTAAATTTACAAAGGTTTTATTCAATTAAATTAATTATGTTGGCCCAACTTAATTTATATTAGTAATCATTAGTATATTCCTTGAGCAAGTGTAAGGACAGTGAAACTGATGCACTGTCAATTAAATTGCAACTGCTTATAGAGCTAAGCAGCACTCAGATCAAGTATTACTTGAATGTGAAAGTCCATCCTCAACCGTAGCACATTCTTCACCACAATGGGAACCCAAAAAACTCTCCTTATGAATACCAGACTCAGACTCTCAGAATACATAAGACTCTCTTTATGAATACCAATATAACAGAACATTAAACATTAACAAATCTCGTAATATTCTCATCTTGCTCAAATGCATAAAATAACATTTTAATTTCATTATTTGTTCTCACTATCCAGTCCCACGCAGCATGCTGGGAAATGGAATCCCCTGCCCCATTTTATCAGTGCTACATTAACACCACAAAAAGTATTCATGTTTCCCCAACTCAGATGGATTAATTAAACCTTAATTTTACAAATTTAAATGGAAAGAATACAATAAAATCAAGTTGTGACAAAATGTTCTACAGTTGTGTTGCTTTAGTTCATTTGAATTAAGTAAACTAAACAAGCAGCAAAAAAATCTTTTTTTGAGTGTTGAACTCAATGTGTTTCTGGGTCAAAGTGACTCAAAATGATGGAGCAGGTCACGAGTGTGTAATTTTACCAATGTTACAATACTTCCTTTCCTAGCTAAATATTCAGAAACAAGTATTCAAAAGCCAGTTGTTGGTTGATTTCCTCAGTGTAAACACTGTGACTCTATGGTGCTATCAAAACATTGTTCTGTTTGTTTGAGCATCCAGACCATTCCGACAGAGCAACATTATCTCAACCAATGGCGTTTTGGGCAGACTATCTGCTTGTCAAATGGCAGCCTGGGGGATTTCTCAGAAAACCTGTTTAAAAACGGTCATTATTTTTGCAATGAAATTACACACTTTGCCTTTAGATATTCTTTGTGATAAAATCAATTTCAAAACATCATATTCTACTAGTGTATTTCATTAAAATATGCTTAATTTCCCAACTTCCCTCTTCCAGGTGCATTCAGATGGAAAGTCTTTTTCCTATTTGTATCATCCTGCCCTCAGGTTGCTGTAGCCCTCAGCCAATTCCAGTGAGTGTAATCTGTTCCCTATTGAGTCATGCTAAATATAATACAATATTAAGTGATGGACGTATCTCTCAGCATTCAGCCTGTAGTTTACAATGCGTAATTCAAATAGTAAAATATATTTCTTCAAGATCTGTTCTTTAAGAACCTGAGGTATTGCTGTAAAATTATCAGTCCTGTAGTACCTTTATAAAGAATTTGGTCCCATACTCAAGTACTTATATCGAAGAAGAATGTATTTGTTTTTCTTTTGGACAGTGTGTACATGTGCAGTGTGCTCAGATACAGTGTCCATAACCAAAATATAAGTACAGGCACATAATCAGTATTTTGTGTGTGAAATATTAGAAGTAGATTATTCAGAGTTGAAATCAAACCACTTTGTAATCAAGTCATCGCCTTTTAATACAAGCTCAAATTTTTAACTACCGTTACTGCCACAACCTTACATTGAAGGTCTGTTTCTGCGTGTGTGTGCGTGTGCGTGTGTGTGTGTGTGTGTGTGTGTGTGTGTGTGTGTGTGTGTGCGTGTGCGTGTGTGTGTGTGTGTGTGTGTGTGTGTGTGTGTGTGTGTGTAGAATCCCAGAGCAGCTTACACAGTGGGCGGTGCATTATCTGGGGACCTCTGACTGTGCAGATGTCAACGCTGGAGCTGGTTCTTGAGGTGTTACCTCAAATGACATGTTTGTTTGTTTTTTGGGTTTTTTTTTTTGGTACAAACCTCTTTTTGTTTTTTGTATTTAAAACTTTGGATATAATCCAAAAGTAATTGTAAAATTGTTAAACATACTTTATTGTTAGTGGCTGCTGTTGTTTTAACTAACTGTAAGTAAATTCAGGTTGGTCATTTGTAATTAATGTTAATATTTCAAATACTATGACCTGTGTCACAATTTGTAGTATTTAATCACAATATGACTTATGTAAGCATGTTTACCTCTTAAGCCATAGTCTTAATGGTTTGTACGAAGCAAAAACTTGTGATAATTTTAGAAGTCACATAATGGTGAAACTGTCATAATCAGGTCAGTGAGGTGACACTCATTTCTTTGTTCGGACCTAATGCATCTTCTATGCTGGACACGTTTTACATTCCTGAAGTAAAAGTGAATTATTGATCATTTTGTGGTAAAAGAAAAAAGAAACGGGTGTAACCGCTCTGAGCTCGTAATGAAGAGGACGGCTCATTAAAAGGCTGAAATTCTTGGGGGGAAAAACCTAATTAAGCAGTTTGGCATAACTTTGTTTATTGTTGTTTTAAAACAATATTTGAAGGAAAAAAACATTACATGTCACTGTAGCTGGGCACAATGATGGTTATTTCTAATTCAAGGCTATGCAGGATGCAAAGATTCAATTTACTTTCACTTCCAGCTGGCTTGTTTTTTCCCCACTGTCTGTAAAGCTCAAAATGTTTAGATAATCTGTTCATCCTGTTTGTGTTTATAAAGAAATATTATAATAAAAAAATTCTGAATGAACTGAATCACTGTAACTGGACTTTCAAACATATGTCGCTGCCTCTTTGATTGTTTTAATGACATTTTTGTGCTTTTCCATACCTTGGAGACATTTGAATCAAAATCCACACAGAAGATGTGAAGAAGAAAAAAGTGTCTATGACCATAGTAATATTTTCTACTATAATTGCCATGGCACATAAAGCAATAATTACTCAATATTTATAATACTTATTATATAGTTATGAATATTATATATTAAACAGTAAAAATAGGTTTGGAATTTCATGTTTTTTTTTTCTTTTTCTTTTTTTAAACCCACCACTGATTTTAATAAGGCGACTGATAAGAGGAAACAGAATTCGAATTTCCAGTAATATCACTATTTTATGTTTGACTAAATCAGTAAACGGTAGAATGATATTTCAATTTTATCACCCAACGAATTTATTTCGATACTATTATTTAGCAGAGACCGGCAACTTCTATTGAAATGAATGGGAGAAACTGGAACGGTCAATGGATGTAGAAAAAGAAGTCCCGCCTTACAGGTAAAAGAGCCAATCACCTTTTAGAGCTACTGCAGGAGCAGCAATGCTCTTCGACATGTCACCCAAGAAAAGCGAGAATGATTCTAAAACGGGTAAAGAATAAGAAAGAGAAACGAGGTGAACTCGCCGTGATTAATTCGAATCTGAGGGATGAATCAATACAGAATGGCATGAGAGACGTATGACAGAGGAAAGAGAGTTATTCTAATAGTGTGTATACAGAATGATCTAACATAACCTGGACAGTCTTTTATACAGTAATAATGAACAAGAGAACAGAGAAGGGTATGGTCCAGTTGCTTGTGAGAGATGAAGCAAGCTGGTTTTAAGAGGTGCATTTATTGCCTTGTCTGTGAACCTCTCTCTGTTCAGGCAATGTCTTGCTGGACTGTGAGCCCTTTCCTCACTGTCAGATCACAGTGAGGGAAGCAGAGTGAGAGCTTTGTGGAGAGCCTACAAGCAGAACTATTTCAGCTTAATTTCAACAGCAAGTCAAATGACTTGTACAAGTTTCAACAGGTATCAGTCAGGGATTGGATACTGAGTTTAAATGAGTCCTGAATTCTGTTTCTTCTGCAGTCGGATGATCTGAGAGAAAGAAGTACGGAAGCACGGTGGAAATAAAAAATAAGAGTGAAAAAAAAAAACTGTTTCTCGGTTCCTTCCTGAGCCTAAGCCTTAAAAAAAAAAAATTATCTTCACATTTTTTTTTTTTCTCTGTTCAAAAAAATCTTTTTTTCCTCTCTTCAAAAAAAAAAAATATTGTTTTTTTTTCTCTCTCTTCAAAATGTTTTTTTTTTTTATATTAAATCCTCGCGACTGAACGGGGATGTCATGTGCAGACTATACTGAATGCCCTGTTTGGGCCACTGAAAGGCGCTGTCAGAGCCAAAGCTTCGGATTTAGACCAACTGACTGTGTCCTGAGAATTTAGCAAGGCACAGATCTAGTGGGGTCGGAATAAAATAATAAAATATCATCTGCGTAAAGCAAAAGCTTATGCGCCACGTCACCCGCCACCACCCCTGGAAAATCCTCCTCCTTTCTTATCGCTAAACCCCACCTGATCTTTATGTATAAGAGGTGTCATAACTTAATCAGTTAGCCAGAATTTTTGACAATATTTTTACATTTAACTGGATCAGGGAAATTGGACGGTAACTCTTACACTCGCTTGGATCTTTGTCCTTTTCAAGAATGAGACTGATCCGGGCTTGTGTCATGGTTGGCGGAAGTTTTCCATTCTTTAATGATTCCATATACATTTCTAACAAAAGTGGAGCCAATTCTGTAGCATAAGATCTAAAAAAAAAAAAACTCAGTGGGAAAGCCATCTGGCCCCGGATTAATTACCTCGCCAAGCTCCTCCAAGTTTATCTCAGTATCAAAATAATTATTTTGCTCAGTCGTCAGTTTAGGGAGATCTAATGGTTCCACAAAGTTTCTAATATCCTCATCAGTAGACGAAGACGTGGAACTATAAAGATCAATATAGAATTCTTTAAAAGCATTATTAATATCAATGGCTGAGGTAAATATTTCACTAGCAGCAGATTTCACTGAAAGAATGGTAGAAAAAGACTCTCTCTGTTTTATACAGTACTGTGCAAGTCTTAGGCACATAAGATGTTTCACAAAAGCATTTGTCTTAAGATGGTTATTTATATCTTCAGCTTTAGGGTCACTAGGAAATATAAATGTGAGACTCCCAAACATTAATTTTGCAAAAAGAAAAGATTAGAATAGAAGAACAGGGAGCCCTGCAACAGATGTCATGGCCCCCACAGAGCCCCCCACTGAACATCGTTTCAGTCTGAGATTACATAAAGAGACAGAAGCAATTGAGACAGCCTAAACAGATTGAAGAACTGTGGCGAATTCTCCAAGAAACTTGGAACATCCTATCTGCCAACAACCAAGAAAAACTGTGTCCAGGTGTACCTAGGAGAATTGGTGCTGTTTTAAAGGCAAAGGTGGCCACACCAAATATTGATTTAGCTTTTTTATGTTTACTGGACTTTGTATGACATTAAGTGATAAATGAAAACTATTTATGGCATTATTTTTTAAGACATCCTCACTATGCAAAATTGTTCATAAGTGCCTAAAACTTTTGCACAGTACTGTATATCTAGAAGCTTGCCCGCTTTGTCCCCAGACTAAAAGTTTGACTGTCTTGCCCTGAATAGCCAAAACTCCACCTTCCGCTACAAAATAGTATTATATCTGTATTTCAATTGGGTCAATTCTCTGAGACCATTAGACAACATTCTGCGCTTCGGCTCTGCCTCTGCCCTTTTACTATTCTCTTCTTGTGCTTTGGATTTTCTGGTGAATGAGGCATACTGTATGATCCAGCCCCTAAGAACTGCATTAAGTGTCTCCGAAGCCACCCCACGGAGGATACTGAGGACCAGTTGGTATCCATATAGACACTGATTTCAGTCTTTAGCATTTGTTGGAATTCAGGATTTTGCAAAAGGGATACATTAAAGTGGCAACTATATGATTTCTTTTTCTCCGTTTGTGGCAACACCTTTAAACACACCAGGGCGTGATCTGAGACTAAAATGTTTCCAATTGAGCAATCCACAACAGATGAAATGAGAGACTTAGATATATAAAAAAATCTATTCTAGAATAAATCTTATGGACTGATGAAAAAAAATGTATAGTCCCTACCAGATGGGTTCAAAAGTCTCCAAATATCTGTAAGACCAAGGTTTTTACACATCCTGTGAAGCGTCAATGTTGCTCTAGGGGGCTTACACAGTTTTGCTTCACTATGATCAAGAACCGAGTCCATCAAAAGATTAAAGTCATATATTTCTTACACTTAAGAAGATAAATAACCTTTCTTCTTTTTATGGGGTGCCCCAACCCATTCACATTCCACGTGGAGAGAGACAATCCATTCATATTAACATTTGACATTTTGACATATAAGAGAAAATAGATCGTGTGTCAAAAACAAGATTATAAAAACCACATTCCAACATTGGTGCGACCATTGAAACCCAAACATCCCCCGGAACAAAATAAACAGAAAAAATAAAAACATGTGCATTAACCCCGCGCACGACAGTGCAAACTGGCGTCCATCCCTCCAAACTCAAACAGTCCATGTATGCCTACGAGGACCCAGCATTACACAGCAATGCCGTCGGATTCCTCAAGTCCGGTGTTTCAATACAAATTCTGTGAAACAGAATTACACAGCAAAAGATAATCTATAAAACAAACTCCAGCCAATAGGTGGAACAAACTCAAAGAGCGTGTAGATTTATCCACAAAACTGTCCCGAAGGTGTGCCACTCTGCAAAATAAACTCCAGTCGCTAGGCAGAACCAGCGCAAAAAACAAACAAAAAAACACTCAGTTTCCACAAACATTCAAGTGAATGATCAGTGAGCCGGTCCACTCAGCTGCAATGCGAGTACCACAAAATGACTTACTCCATTGACTTTATGAAGGACATCGCTTGCTGTGGGCATGTGAATGTTCTACGGCCCTCCCTAGCATCTATTCTCAATTTGGCCAGGAATATCAATGCAAAAGCGACCTTCCATTGATGTAAAAGTTTCTTGCATTCCTTGAATTGATTTCATTTCTCTCATCAAATTCGCAAAATCTGGGAACAAGAAAATGCTGTGGTTTTTCCACTGCCTCCATGGCAGTGAACGATCAACGTATCACAGCAAGATCCTCCAAGTCAGCAACGACCTTCGTCAGCATTGCCGACATGCCCAGCATCTCTTGCCACATTTCCCGCATCTCTCTGACCAAATCAACTCCATGGCTTGCAGCCCTCTCGGGGGTATCAGCTTGAGCACGTAAGTGTCTTTTAAGAACACTTATGAAACAGAGTGTATCGAATCTTACCGGTTAATATCATTAAAAGTGTTAAAACTAGCAAAGTGCGCAGAGCTCGCCGTTCACACGTCCGATCCTTGCATGGCATCACGTGACTCCCAATAAGGTGTGTTAAAGTTCAAGTTGTCCCCACAACTTTCTGTAATTGATTTGCTGATAGACGTGTTTCTTTGTTTGACATCAGGTCAGTGATTTTTGGGGAGTTTCGTCTGTGGTTAACGGAAGTGTTGCAGGTGGATTTGGAGGCAACTGTCGATATATCCTGTGCTAAATATGAGCATACAGGTAAGCCATCTTTTGACCAATCAGAGGGTCACTACAGTGTAGGTGGGGTGAAGATGTGTAGCTGGTGTGATCTCAAAGGATTTCTGGACGTCTCATTCCCTCCCTTCTTTTATTTCTCCCTGTGCAGAGGTTTTGCTGTGTCATGAGGATGAGCTGGAGGGGTGAAGATTTTCATTCATTCTCTACTTGGTGCCTCCTTGGGAGCTGACAGATGGAGGAACACTGGATCTGTTCAGCATTGATGGTGTGTGATAGAAGAACATAGTTAATAGACCATTGCACTTTGCTTTTGATAAAAAAAATATATATATAGTTTTGTGGATGTTATAATGTTGATAAACTCAACATGAAATCAAGACTGACCCTATTTACTACACTACTTTAATACACTGTCCTTTTGTCTTTGTAATCTTTCTTTAAAATGTAATAACTTGTTCTGCTTCTGAAATGAGTTGGCTGATGTCACCTTGGGCGTGCAGGCTGTTGGCTAATGGTAGTAAACTGGCTAACGTTAACCAATAGCTTTTGTTGGTAATGCAGCCTTTCAAGAAGTCGAATCGTGAAAAATAAAAGAAGAATGTGGAAGCGAAAGTGGAGATTTATAGTAAAAAAAGACTTAAACATTTATCTGTTTCTCACCCACACCCATCACGTCGCTTCTGAAGATATGGATTTAACCACTGGAGTCTTATGGATTACGTTTATGCTGTATTTATGCGCTTTTTGGACCTTCAAATTTCTGGTCACCATTCACTTGCATTGAATTGATCTATAGAGCTGAAATATACTTCTGAATATCTTTGTTTGAGTTCAGCAGAAGAAAGAAAGTCATACACATCTGGGTGAACTATCCCTTTAATGACGGTTAATGCTATAATGGAAATTTAAAAGGTTATGGTAATAATGGAAAATTATGATAGATTTAAAAAAAAAAAAAAAAAGTTTCCATTGGGATACGTCAGCTCCCTAGGGAAAACTCGACCTTCAGCCGCTATGTCCTGCTCAAAATGCCATGGGTGCCAGGCCACAATCGTCTGTAATTTCACTTTTAAGTTTGGCTCCATTTTGGTATGGAACACCAACATATAAACAATCAATTCCTAAAGGATACAGTCAAGTGCTGCCCTATATTTTTTTCTCATTCAATATCCATTTGAACATTATTACATTATGGATATAAAATGGGTTGCGCATACCATTTCATGTTGACTTTTCGGTAATTCTGTGAGCATTGTAATGTCTCTGCTTCCTTGCTGGAACTCTCTGGTGTTTTTGCAGTGTCCCCGGTCTCCTTCCATCAGGTACTAGTGACAAGCATAGATTGTCCTTTCATTAATGATTTATGCCTGTTTTCATCAACTGAACTGTAAGCCTGCTTCTTTTAGGTGGCAGATGTTTTACTGAGGGGAAATGTCATTTATCTCTGAGTGGTTGGTTTCATGGACCCTCCCTGCCAAGACCCCGACACTACACTGAACCCCCGGTTCCCCATCACACACACATCCCAAGAGATTTAAGTCAATTTCAGTGTATGTGTTTAGGGTGTAACATGACCAACTGACCATGTTCTTCCTGATAGTGCTTTCTAAAGCATAGTGTGTATTTGTGGGTGGGTGGGTTTGTTACAGGAGAGTGTGATATTTGAGTGGGTGAACGAGATGTACCTGGATCCTCGCTATCAGGCTCGGGTGCAGCAGGAATTTGAAGACAGTTCAGAGATCTGCTTGCCTAGTTTCTTACAGGTGAGTCATCAGTTTTAGCATTATTATTATTACTACACTAAGGTGTTCACTTATAATTAATCCAATATACATACACAAATGTGTACACTAATATATATTCTTGTCCTATACAAGCATGTAAGGTAAGTACATGTTCAGGCATCATAGTATTGTAAATATATATTGTTAAATAAACCCTGCCTGAAGAGGCATTTATAAGGCCCTCTTTGTCTGTGCTGTTGTGGAGGCTCATATATTATTGATGTAAAGGAGAAATTTTAGTGGCATGTCCCATGCCCACACTAGAGGCATGTAGCCAGAGTAAGTTTTAAATAATTAAGTATTCAAGTGATTTATTTTTCATTTTGCACATGTAAGATTTACTTTGCAGTCTCTGCATGCAAGAATATATGCTTCTATTGTGCCATATCAACAATACAAATAGAGCCAATTTACCTCACTCAAAATAAATATGCCAAAACAATTTTGTTCATTAGATTAGACAACACACTAGTATCAATGAATGTCTGCCTTTATCAGAAACTATAATGCTGATGTGCTGAATTCTGCCCTTTTGACCTCTATCAGGAGGAAAAATGTTGGCAGGTGCGTATTGCTCTGCGGTCCTCTGAAATCCAGTGGGAGAGAAGGGGTCCACCCAATAAGGGGTGAGGTCCAATCACCCGTCTCTTGTTTGATGATGATATAGGAACTATCAATCTGTTCTTGTCCCTAAACATGTCAAACACAGACTAGAATTTGCTGAAGTATGCTTGTTTTGTCATTATTCTTCATAGTGTGAGTGTCAAGTGATTGTTGATGTGGTGCTCATGAATATCACTGTTTAACACGTATGTCTAGATGTTTTAGCAGTGCAGATATGCAGTAAGTCCCATCTTGTTTAAAGGAGTGCTGGGAGATCCTTTCCTCTGAGCCATTCTTCATCCTCTTGTCCAACTTGACTGGCCTCTGTCTACACTATCTGGCTCAGTGTAATGACGAGTACGAGAGCGATGATGAAAAGAGTGAGACAGAGAATGAAGATGGAGAGAACACACAAGAAGAATGCTCCAGTAGTACTGCTGGTGCTTCATCCGCTGAGAAGCCAAAGGTGATCATTGTGTGTTGGGATGGAAATTGTAAGGAACTTAACAATTCTGGTTCCGATTCATCTTAATTATTCTTGTTCCTTAATGATCCCATTAACAATTATTTTAGTACTTTTAAGGAAGAGATATCTGGAAATAAGAAATGCCATTCTTATTGCATTTAATGCCCTCATTCAATAATTTAATGATGAGAGAATTTATTATTTAGAGTTTGCTCATCTGCAATATAAGACACTTCCTCGCAGATGTCAAAAGGATTTTTAGCAGATATCATTAAGTTGTTTATGATTTAGAATAGCTATTTGTAAATCTGCTCTTTTTAATATGTTTGTCAGATGTTTTTACACAAAAATTAGAATGCGATGCTTTCCAGATGAAATGCACTTTAAAGGAATAGTTCACCCAAAAATGAAAATCATTTACTCACCCTCATCCCATCCTAGATGTGTGACTTTCTTTCTTCTGCAGAACACAAAGATTTTTAGAAGAATATTTAATCACTATAGGTCCTTAAAATGCAAGTGAATGGTGACCAAAATTCTGAAGCTCCAAAAAACATAAAGTCAGCATAATAGTAATCCATATGACTCCAGTGGTTTAATCAATGTCTTCTGAAGTGATCCAATCGGTTTTGGGTGAGAACCTACCAAAATATAACTCCTTTTTCATTATAAATCTTGACAGCAGCAACCTTTTCGATCATGATGTCAAGCTCAATAACACTTCCTAGCACCATCTAGCACTCTGCAGATGTGTCAAGCTCTAGGAAGTGTAATCCAAGTTGATATCATGATCTTGCCTAGAGACTGCAATGGCAAGATGTACAGTGAAAAAGAAATAAGATTTTGGTCTGTTCTTTAAATGGAACTGGTCCTGAAGAAGAACCAGTTCTCGGTTCCCAACCCTTAAAGTGTGCATGTATAGTTTTTGGAAAGATTGTTTTGTACATTGATTTGTACAATATATTGTGAATTACATGGGTATATTTTTTGCAGGATGTCTTGTGAAGGAGAACAGCGTCACTGGGTTCATGGTGACTACACATTATTACATGACTCTGTGAAATGAGAGTATGGTTTGGATCTTCAACTTCACATGGGCTGTGCAGGTATGTGTCCTCTGCAACATCCAGCGTGAATGAGAAAGTGAAAACATTTCCATTCATTCAAAATGCCTTTACTATTAGTTGATGAGTGTGTTCAGTATGACCCAAATGTGATTGAGCAGATTAGAATTATAAATTTTTTTTTTTTTTTTAATCATGTAAAAGAGGCAAAAAAACCAAAAAAAAACTAGACCTTATCAGAGTCAGAAGACCATTCCCATTTCTCTCTCAGGGTGGAAGGCGGAGTTCAGGGGCTTTATGTTCTATATTGCACATGAAGACGAGGTGTTAAGTGATATCACAAATTGTCAGTTTAGTTTTATTTAAATATTTTATTCTATTATTATTATTATACATGCAATCAGCAGACTAGTGCACATGTTGTGTGTCATCATGTGTCTTGTGTTCTGTAGCTCTTGACAGTGTATCAAGAGGATAACTCCCTCGCTTTGGTCTACAGAGACAAAGACACTCAAGTTCATCAAACATATCAATAACAGCACCTCTGCCCATCTTTCTGCCCCAAATATCACAGCACTCTACGACTTCTGTTTTAACGACTATGAACGATGCGAAAAACAGAACCATTGACTGTGAAATTCAAGAAGCATTTTCACTTTGGATTGAAGAATGTGCTAAATGTAATGCTTTACATAATTGGATTGTAAATCACAATAAGAGCGAGCATTTTGTGCTCTATTTTCAGTAAACACCTGAGTAATGTCATTTGTTTTTATTCGATCCCAACCACAGAAATGTACAAAGCCTTTAAAAATAGTGCAAATATGCAAGACTGTATTATTATCATCCAAGCATGCACAAACAGTGCTTGAGAGCTTGTATCCCAAGAGTTACTTTAGTTTTATGCAGGCCCAAGGGTGAGGTTCTTTATGTATTTTGAGTGTGTATTTGCAGAGGTTTGGACAGTGCGTGATAAACGCTGTTATCACTTCTTGTGATACCACACAATAACAGTGAACCTCCCGAAGTTTGACACACTGCTTAGCTAAGGATATCAAAGCAGAGTTTAGTTCAGAAGAGGCAGGTGTCTGCAGCTCCAGAACCTCCAGTGTGTTTGCATAACTCTGCCCTACTAGATGAACCTCATCCAACAGCAACGTCCAAGTGAGCAAGCGTAGACATCGGACTGGGATGCTGGGTTGAAGAACCCCTGGAACATGCAACTCGGGGAGGGTGTGGTCCAGCTCGAGCTCCACCCAAAGATGTGGGTGTCTCAGTTTTAACTCTGACCATATTTGGTCACAGAGAGGCGGTGTGTATTTGAGTGAGCGTTCACAACGAAGCTTTAGTGTCTTTAGCGCTGGTCGCTCAGGCAACAGAAGATCTTTCAGAACATCTTGTGATAGACTGGCCTGAAAAACTCCAAGAACATTGAGTGACCGGCAGTATTTCAGCACTTGCCTTAGTGTCTCGCCATTGACGCCACACACCAGAGAATGATTGTTAATGTACAGACTTCGCAGAGCAGGACAAAGCATGGCTACACTCCTGACGAAGGAGTCACTGAGGGTGAAGGGAACACCCTTTAAGTCAAGCACAGTAAGTGATGACCCATTCGTCAGTATGTCCACTAAGCCTTGTTGCAGGTCCTGACCGGCGTAAAAGAGGGGTGTATTCCCCACACAGCAGATTGAAAGTCCCTCCAGCCGCCCATTACCCTTGGCAACTGCCTGTCGCAGCACCCACAGTCCTGTTCTACGATTGGCGGGATCAGTCAGACTCATACTCAGCTTCAAATTTCTGACCAGTGGCAGAAGAGCAGTAAATCTTTCAGGGACACTCGTCCCTGACTCACACCTAAAATAGATATAACATGTGAGAAACAAAGCAATAATAATTTCAATGCAGTTTATTCTGATTTAAGTCATGTGACATTTAATGACCAAAAAAAAAAGAAAAGTGGACAATGACTCAATTTATTGGTTTTATCAATAAACTATGATCTACACTCCTGGGCAAAAAAAAAAAAAAAAAAAATTGGGCCAAGCCCAAAATGGCAAAACATCAAGCTTTTAATGGTCTTAACCACAAATCATTGGTCAGGAAATTAGCAAGAATTGAACAAATAGATAAAGTAACTTATGAGATAGTTTTTCCATTTTGATTATTCTTTAAATGTTTAAGCCTTGTGGGTAAACTTCCAGACAGCTTTTTTACAGAAAGAAGAGTCAATGTTGTTCCACTTAGTGTTGATGGCCTCAAACAGTTGAGTATTTGAAAAACGTTTCCAATTCAAATCTGGACTCTGACCAAGCCTGAGTCTGATGGACTTGTTCTCAAGCCACTTCTTGGTGGTCTTTGCAGTGCGGGCAAGAGCATTATTTTGTTGAAAAATAACATCTGATCATTACTCTTTAGAAAACACCTCTCAGACCTCAGAGAGGAAAACAACTTTTCAACTGTGGGAAGCTAGCCATTCTGTAATGTTCTACTGTACTCCAAAGCATTAATTGACTTTTCACAGTGAAGGAGCTCACCAGTACCAGCCGCTGAAAAGGCTCCCCGCACCATGACACCTCTTCCTCCATGCTTTACTCTGGTAGAGATGCATTCACTATTGTATGTCTCACCAGATCTTCGAAGAGACCTCTCTGGAGCATCACCATGCAACTCAAATCGTGATTCATCATGCCACACAACTCTTCTGAATCAAACTTTCCAACTTCATGCTGTCTTTGATGTTTTTCTGAGACAGCAATTACTTTTTAACTCATCTTCTAGAGACAAAACCTGCATTACATAACCTTCTGGTTATTGTTCTTCTCGAAAGAGTCTTGTTTTCTGAGGTCTTGAATTCTGCTGACAGTTTTTGTAGACTTTTTTTCCTGTCTTTAAGAACTGTAAATTTCATTGGGCCTTCCAGATACTTTCTTTCTGGCTACATCACCTGTTGTTTCAAAGTGTTGACCTACTCTCTTAATAGCTGATAGAGAAATAGGGATCTCTGCCTTTAGGGTCTTGTAAGCAGTACAGGTACAATTGACCTGGCGCAGATTAGCTGCGCGGTTTCTGACAGCAACCGCTGCATAATATTTAGACTTTTTTTTTTTTTTTTTTTTTTTTACAGATTTTCTCACTCTAACTCAGGACTCACAACACTGCATATTGTAGATCTCTACCTGCTCTATTACACCTGGTTCCATTTATGAGCTTGTTATCAGGCATTTAATGGGCTGAATCAGGTGTGGCAGATCATCAACTAATGACTAATCTTTTTTTAAAAAAAAAAAGAAACATCCCAGAAGATATTTTTGGAATATATTTTGTACACCCAGACGTGTTATTTTAAATATTATTATGATTTTACCTTTGCATATAAGAAGACTATATAAGTGAATTTCCCTGTTTCCAGCTTTTCCCCAAACAGTTCACTGCTGCAAAAGTTAATGAGCAAATGGTGGCACAGAAGTGCACCAAGAGTGCATTTGTTTAATTCATGCTAATTTTCTTACCAATGATTTGTGGTTAAGACCACTAAATGCTTAATGTTTTGCCATTTTAGGATTGGCCCTTTTTTTCTTTTCTTTTTTTAGGAGTGTATGAACAGAACATTTGATTAAGTTTGAGACCATGGAAAATAATTTATATTCATCTCATTGACACAATAGAAACCCACAGTTCTTACCTGACTTCTGTGTCTTTCCATGAGCTTGGATGTGTACAGATATTAGACCACGCCTTACAAACAGTAAATGCATTGCATTTGTCCTGTAAAGGCAGGAAAGAAAAAATATGTGCAAGGATCTCCTCTGGCAGATCCATTTTACATTCCAAAACAATCGTTTATATCTCCTGGCAGCCGCAGTCACTTAAAATATATCTAAACGCTTTAAAACAGATCGGATATGAATTTGATAACCAAAAACCTTTTAATCCAGTACATGGACTTTTTATCTGTTCCCCTCTCAGACTTCATTGAGGAAATAGGCTCTCTGGAACTTTGCAGTTCTGTACATCCTCTTGCGTCACGAGTTCCGTTGTTAAACGCATCGATTAAAAAAGACGCAGAGTCTTCGACCAATCGCCATAAAACGCGCCATCGTTTAAGCCAATCAGAGCAACCATTGAGAATTGTTGTGGGTGTGTCTTAATAGCAGACTCTGCATCGACATCTCGAAAGTTTTCTTCGCATGAAATTTTCAGGCCTGTTAAGTCTTCCGTGTCATTCAGACAAAGTCCATCAAATCGCTGTGTAAGTAGGTCAATATATCAGACAAAGTGCAGATTTTATGTTCGCTATTATATAAATTGTAATATTGCGAAAATTTAAGACGGGAAATATGTCTAGTGTTCAAGTAAAATCTATGAAAACACAAACAAAAGAGTCTTGTGTGAACTTTCGTTGATGTTTGATACATCAGACCTTTTAAATTTTTTTTAACTACTCAAACGCGTTGAATCAAAACTTTAACGTTTTTGTCAGCCTTGCACTACCTGTAAACATGTGCGTCTCAAATCTGTAACAATATCCTGTGAGACAACATCTGACCTAATTATATATGCGGACAGAACAGCCAACAGTACTGATTACCATAGTTACATGCTGGAGACAAAATAAAGCATGTTTTGTTTGAGTTGTTTGTCTGTGTGTTTCTGCATGAAGTAATTTTGTTGTTCACACTCACAGGACTTGAGACAGTTCGAGTTTGAACAGAGATGGACAGTATAGACACAAAGGTACTACACGTTTGCCTTGTGTTTACATTTGTGTCTGTGTTGGTGCATGTGGGTTAACATTATTTGTGTGTGATTTTTCTTCTGTGTTCCAGAGATTAAACGAAACCAACTCCAATGATGGTGCTTGGTCAGGGTGCTTTGTGCTCTTCTTGGGGTGTAACAGTCCAGCACACAACCTTCTGTCGGTTTACAAAGACGAGCAAGGGAAATTCAGTGTGTTCAAGGTTATTAAACTCACCCTTACAGGTAAGTGTTGTCACCACTAAGTGCTTATTGGTTTACTGGAATTACAAAGACATTGAGAATAGAATAGTGTATGATGTGTTTTGAGATAGATATTGGGTTGAGTTGAGTTGTTTCCTCATACTTTAGGACAGGTTGAGTCAGTTCTTTGGTTGTTCTTAAGGTGCGTTTGATATGCTTCTAATTGCCCTTTGAATCAGATTCAGCTGGCGGACTGGAAGGGTATGAAATCCTAAAACTGCATGATGCTGATCCCTTTCTTGGGGTGGAACTGAAATTCATGGCCATGCCTCCCTGTCTGCGATTCCTGGAGAGCTATGCCTGTGGTTTGCTCGCACAGTTTCTGTCCCATCATGCCTCACGTCTTCTTGCACTTCCCGATGAGGTTGTCATGATAACACAGCTGAAAGCGGGAATACACACACTGGACCAAAGCTTACCAGACCTAGAAATGTGCCTAAAGCATATACACCAATCACAGGTACGTGTGTCTGTTTTTTTTTTTTTAGTGTAAGTTGAATGTTTTGTCCACTCAAAATCAAGTGGACAGCTTTTTATATTTTATGTTCTAATTCTGGTCCTTATGCAGTCCACTTATTTATAGTATGTTTACTGTAATTATAATATTGTTAGTTCCAGCAGTTCTTTCATAGTTGTTGTCTTTTAAATATGTACTTACAGACATGATGTCTGAGGTAAAAGGGTTAGTCTAGGGCTACAGTCACATCGCAGCTGAATGTGGCCCAAATCTGATTTTTTTTACACAAATATGATAAAGATCGGTTAATTGGATGACCATGTGAACAGCCATAAGCCACTTTTATATGTGAAAATAAATCTGATATGTAACAGATTTTTTTCCAATGTCATAAACAGCCAGGTCAGATTTAATGTGATTTTTACATCAAACTAACTCAACATTTGCGCACTTGATTTCCGGCATATACAGTTGTGCTCAAAAGTTTGCATACCCTGGCAGAAATTGTGAAATTTTGGCATTGATTTTGAAAATATGACTGATCATGAAAAAAAAATGTATTTTATTTAAGGATAGTAATCATATGAAGCCATTTATTATCACATAGTTGTTTGGCTCCTATTTAAATCATAATGATAACAGAAATCACCCAAATGGCCCTGGTCAAAAGTTTACATACCCTTGAATGTTTGGCCTTGTTACAGACACACAAGGTGACACACACAGGTTTAAATGGCAATTTAAGGTTAATTTCCCACACCTGTGGCTTTTTAAATTGCAATTAGTGTCTGTGTATAAATAGTCAATGAGTTTGTTAGCTCTCACTTGATGCACTGAGCATTCTAGATACTGAGCCATGGGGAGCAGAAAAGAACTGTCAAAAGACCTGCGTAAGAAGGTAATGGAACTTTATAAAGATGGAAAAGGATATAAAAAGATATCCAAAGCCTTGAAAATGCCAGTCAGTACTGTTCAATCACTTATTAAGAAGTGGAAAATTCAGGGATCTCTTGATACCAAGCCAAGGTCAGGTAGACCAAGAAAGATTTCAGCCACAACTGCCAGAAGAATTGTTCGGGATACAAAGAAAAACCCACAGGTAACCTCAGGAGAAATACAGGCTGCTCTGGAAAAAGACGGTGTGGTTGTTTCAAGGAGCACAATACGACGATACTTGAACAAAAATGAGCTGCATGGTCGAGTTGCCAAAAAGAAGCCTTTACTACGCCAATGCCACAAAAAAGCCCGGTTACAATATGCCGACAACACCTTGACACACCTCACAGATTCTGGCACACTGTAATTTGGAGTGACGAGACCAAAATAGAGCTTTATGGTCACAAACATAAGCGCTATGTTTGGAGAGGGGTCAACAAGGCCTGTAGTGAAAAGAATACCATCCCCACTGTGAAGCATGGTGGTGGCTCACTGATGTTTTGGGGGTGTGTGACTCTAAAGGCACGGGGAATCTTGTGAAAATTGATGGCAAGATGAATGCAGCATGTTATCAGAAAATACTGGCAGACAATTTGCATTCTTCTGCACGAAAGCTGCGCATGGGATGCTCTTGGACTTTGCAGCACGACAATGACCCTAAGCACAAGGCCAAGTTGACCCTCCAGTGGTTACAGCAGAAAAAGGTGAAGGTTCTGGAGTGGCCATCACAGTCTCCTGACCTTAATATCATCGAGCCACTCTGGGGAGATCTCAAACGTGCGGTTCATGCAAGATGACCAAAGACTTTGCATGACCTGGAGGCATTTTGCCAAAACGAATGGGCAGCTATACCACCTGCAAGAACTTGGGGACTCATAGACAACTATTACAAAAGACTGCACGCTCTCATTGATGCTAAAGGGGGCAATACACAGTATTAAGAACTAAGGGTATGCAGATTTTTGAACAGGGTCATTTCATTTTTTTCTTTGTTGCCATGTTTTGTTTTATGATTGTGCCATTCTGTTATAACCTACAGCTGAATATGAATCCCATAAGAAATAAATGAAATGTGTTTTGCCTGCTCACTCATGTTTTCTTTAAAAATGGTACATATATTACCAATTCTCCAAGGGTATGCGAACTTTTGAGCACGTGTTATTGTTTAAATATTTTAAATGCGAGTCATATCTTTTCTAGTTAATGCATTCAGTTAAGTAAACAATACTATAGGCTCAACAGTTGTCTTTAGGGCTGAAACGATTAGTCGACGTTATCGACAACGTCGACAATAAAAAAATTGTAAACAAAAATTTTCATTGTTGAATAGTCGTTTGATCTCATTTAACGTAACATGAGATCACATTAAACTCTAACGTTGATGCACGAGAGCAGCACTGCAGTTCCCTCCTGACTGAGGAGAGGAAGAATTACACCGCTCACAGTCCAGATGCACTCTAAACTTTCCAAACAGCTTCAGGTGATGTAGATCGCAAAGTATGAGGGAATTATAATGCACAAATACCAAATAAGTAAAAACAGAAACACTCTCATTGTGGAATAAGTGGAGCAGGAGCTGCCGCTCCGCTGAAGCAAAACTTGCGTGTCGAGCGTCTTTAAAGGAAACACCCCGGCGTTACATCTTTAATGCAGTTCTATTTAATGCGTTATAGCTTTATTAAAGTTAAAATAATAAGGAAACTGGCATTTCTCTGTGCGGTAAGCGCCTGTTCTATGAGTTGCGCAAAGTGTCCCGATCTAAGGGGGAGAGATTGAAACTGCACCCGGCTGATGCACACTCTGTTGCGGGGACCCTCATCCCTCGAGTGCACGCGCTAATGCAGCTAGATTATAACGCGATGGCAAGTTATTGAATCGTAATATACTGTATGTGTCACTGAGCATTTCTTATCATGAAGAAAATTGGCAAACTGCAGCTTTATTAATAAGATTAAAAAAAAAATTATTTTGTGAGTTAAAGATGGATTGAAGTGGAAAAAAGGTGAGAGAGGGTAGTCTTCGCCCCATTATGCACTGCAAAAAAATACATTTTTTATTTGTTTTTGTTTTTGTATTTTTTCATCTGAGAATGTTGAATATAATATTAAAAATACAAATATTTTAAAATATCTAAAAATCCTTTAAAAAAAAAAAAAGATGCATTCACCTGAGAAGCAGCATATAAGATATTTAGACTTGCATTTAGAGAATAGATCTTGAATATAAGTGTATTTTGTCTTTACTGTACTCACAGAAGTATAACCAAGTGAAAAAATACACTTATATACAAAATACACTTATTTAAGATTCTCTTAAAGCAAGTCTAAATATCTTATATGTTACTTCTCAAGTAAATGTATCTTGTTTTAAGGATTTTTAGACCATTTTAAAATGGAAAGCAAGACAAAAACACTTGATGATAATAGGATTTTTTGCAGTGAATTTTTTACTGAATTAAACTTAAAAGTATTGTTTCCCTTTAATTTAGTGAATGTCATTTAGAGGTATTTTTAAAAGATGATTTTGTCCTCTGTATTGTTAGCAAGCACGTTTAATACAACCTTTTAAGTCAGGGCACAAGCTGAATAGTCGGTTTAGAGTATAATGATTAATCGTTGCAATAATCGCCCAAATAGTCGAATAATCATTCTAATAATCTTTAGATTAGTCAATTATCAAAATAATCGTTAGTTACTGCCCTAGTTGGGTTCAGCGATTTGTTTGGACTTCACTAGGGGTTGGTAAAAATATTGATTTCCCGATGTATCGCCATCTTCATAAACAATCTCGATATCGATCCTTCAATCCCAAGATCAGTCTTTTACTTTATGCGCAACCCTCCACTACAGTGAGAGGAAATCACTTGCATTTGCAACAAAATTTCGTGCAATGCGACTAAAATGTATATTGGCAACTAGCTGGTAAGTGTTTAGATTTCACTTAACAGTAATTGTGTTGTATAGTAGTGGAGTATTCAGCAGCGATATCATTTACTGCGTGTTGAGAGTAAAAGTTGTGCCATGTCCAAAGACGAGATCCACGGAACCAATCTGTCATTAAATAATGTCTCTTTTAATACTCTTTCTGTTCTCTACAGTCAGTAGATGTTAAAATTAATAATCATGCATAGCACAGATGAGAAAGTCAATCGAGTCCACTCTCGTTAATATGCGCTCATTTACAGACACTCTTTACAGAAATGCAGATTTTCTTAAAGAGACAGTACCAGTTTTTAGCACATGTTAGTACAAATTATGCAATTAAACAAAAACATGTTACAAAATATAACATATGCAATATAATATATTCAGTGCTTGAATTCATTGATTTGTTCATTTGTGACATATGATGAAAAACTAATAAAATTAGTTAAAATAATAATAATATAATTATTAAAATTAATATTTTAATAATGTACTTAGTTATTAATGAAATATACCCATATGAATCAATATCGAATTGAAATCGGAATTGAACCGAATCAAGAGCTTGTGAATCGGAATCGAATCATGAAATCTGTATCAATACCCAGCCCTAGACACACAAAGTAAATTCGGTGCATGAAAAGATGCAGAGATAGATTTATGTAACTGCTCGTGTCACTCGCACAGAAAACAGTTTCTGTATTTCTCAAACTGTATCAAAATGTGAATGCAAGTCAGTGGAAATCTCAAATAATTATATATAACAACTCTACTTAACTTACATATATGTAATGCTGCTTTTCCTGCTGTCCTTCAATTTTATGGTGTGATTTGCTCTGAAGTAATATTCCACTCTTGAGCTTCAATTATAATTACATTGCGCAATACTAAGGCAAATTACTTCATTTAAAAATAGTTTATCCATTAAGACTTTCTTCATCACTTGCAAACATATAATTATACATATTGGCATTAAGTGTCCTATCCGCTTAAAAAAACAGCTAACTAATTAAATTTAATTCATTATTCATATTTTAACCTTGTGCGACCCCGCGTACACATGATCTCAGTTCAGGAGACTCTGTGCTGTCAGTATAGGGTTAAACTTTCAACACGGAGTCATGTGAAAACAACATGGCGCTGATCACAGCGGATTTTGTCTTTGGAAGAAATGCTAACAAGACTACTTCTGGTAAGAAACCTAATTTGATTCAAAAGATTAGAGTCTCTACTTTCCGATTTGCCATTTAAATTTTTTTAATTATTTATGCTAATTTCTGATTGGTAAAACGCTTCACTTGGCTATCACTTGTTTGTTTGACAGTGCAAAGAGAGAACATTATTGCGATATGATTTTTTTGCCAAAGTAGAAAAAAACATTATCAAGTCAAATAATTTTATTTGTATAGTTTTTTTTGTTTGTGTGTGCTTTTCCCAATACATGTTGCTCCAAAACAGCTTTACAGAAAATCTGCTGTAATGTTTGAACCAACACTCCTTTCTATAGGCTGTTATTATTAAAAAATGTACAACTTAGTTCCGCTGTCCACATACTGTATGTTGCCATCAATTTATAGGAAAACTATTTGCTCTATTTTTTTTTTTTTAACTATTTTTTTTTTTTTTTTGCATGTATATAAGGTGCTACTAGTTACAAATCAAAAAGGGAAATGAAAAAATGCACACAGCAGTCACGCTCGGGTCTCATGCACATGCCAGATTTTGTTATACGCATGCTCAGGGAGTTTTGTTTCACGTGCCAAACATGTCACATGTCAGTTTAGGAGAGTTGGCTGTTCAGACCAGTATCTGATATGGGCTGCATTTAAAATGTCATGTGAAAATCAGATTTGGGTCACATACAGCTGCAGTGTGAATGTATCCTAGGTCTAGGCGATGCTGTATATATTATGACTGCCATTAAAGCTAATTACACAGTCCTTAAAGTATTGAGCAGCGAATTGCACAAAACATTAAATGGGCAGAAATAAATGACATTTTACTGCTGCTAAAAAAAAAATATACTTTTTATTTTTTTTATTGTTTTTAAGAAAGTGTAAAGTTCAGAGTGGCCTGGTAGATATTGTGATAAAAATGTAAACATTGTCACAATTACCAATCAGTTATTAGTACTCAGTTATTTATATGTTTGTTTGTTTATTTAATGGGTAGCACAAAGAGTCCATTCCATATTTGTAATATATATATATATATATATATACAGGTGCATCTCAATAAATTAGAATGTCGTGGAAAAGTTCATTTATTTCAGTAATTCAACTCAAATTGTGAAACTCGTGTATTAAATAAATTCAATGCACACAGACTGAAGTAGTTTAAGTCTTTGGTTCTTTTAATTGTGATGATTTTGGCTCACATTTAACAAAAACCCACCAATTCACTATCTCAAAAAATTAGAATACATCATAAGACCAATAAAAAAACATTTTTAGTGAATTGTTGGCCTTCTGGAAAGTATGTTCATTTACTGTATATGTACTCAATACTTGGTAGGGGCTCCTTTTGCTTTAATTACTGCCTCAATTCGGCGTGGCATGGAGGTGATCAGTTTGTGGCACTGCTGAGGTGGTATGGAAGCCCAGGTTTCTTTGACAGTGGCCTTCAGCTCATCTGCATTTTTTGGTCTCTTGTTTCTCAGTTTCCTCTTGACAATACCCCATAGATTCTCTATGGGGTTCAGGTCTGGTGAGTTTGCTGGCCAGTCAAGCACACCAACACCATGGTCATTTAACCAACTTTTGGTGCTTTTGGCAGTGTGGGCAGGTGCCAAATCCTGCTGGAAAATGAAATCAGCATCTTTAAAAAGCTGGTCAGCAGAAGGAAGCATGAAGTGCTCCAAAATTTCTCGGTAAACGGGTGCAGTGACTTTGCTTTTCAAAAAACACAATGGACCAACACCAGCAGATGACATTGCACCCCAAATCATCACAGACTGTGGAAACTTAACACTGGACTTCAAGCAACTTGGGCTATGAGCTTCTCCACCCTTCCTCCAGACTCTAGGACCTTGGTTTCCAAATGAAATACAAAACTTACTCTCATCTGAAAAGAGGACTTTGGACCACTGGGCAACAGTCCAGTTCTTCTTCTCCTTAGCCCAGGTAAGACGCCTCTGACGTTGTCTGTGGTTCAGGAGTGGCTTAACAAGAGGAATACGACAACTGTAGCCAAATTCCTTGACATGTCTGTGTGTGGTGGCTCTTGATGCCTTGACCCCAGCCTCAGTCCATTCCTTGTGAAGTTCACCCAAATTCTTGAATCGATTTTGCTTGACAATCCTCATAAGGCTGCGGTTCTCTCGGTTGGTTGTGCATCTTTTTCTTCCACACTTTTTCCTTCCACTCAACTTTCTGTTAACATGCTTGGATACAGCACTCTGTGAACAGCCAGCTTCTTTGGCAATGAATGTTTGTGGCTTACCCTCCTTGTGAAGGGTGTCAATGATTGTCTTCTGGACAACTGTCAGATCAGCAGTCTTCCCCATGATTGTGTAGCCTAGTGAACCAAACTGAGAGACCATTTTGAAGGCTCAGGAAACCTTTGCAGGTGTTTTGAGTTGATTAGCTGATTGGCATGTCACCATATTCTAATTTTTTGAGATAGTGAATTGGTGGGTTTTTGTTAAATGTGAGCCAAAATCATCACAATTAAAAGAACCAAAGACTTAAACTACTTCAGTCTGTGTGCGTTGAATTTATTTAATACACGAGTTTCACAATTTGAGTTGAATTACTGAAATAAATGAACTTTTCCACGACATTCTAATTTATTGAGATGCACCTGTATATATATATATATATATATATATATATATATATATATATATATGGACTTGCTTGCTTGCAGGCATACTTTTAGCATTTTTACACAGGACTCGTTCAAATGGCACCCTTGTAAGTTGTGTGTGTAGATCAGACAGATTTAATTCAAAAGGCCCTGATATTGATGGAAAATCAAAGCTTAAGTAAGGATAAGAAATGGGAAAGGTAAAAATCACCATGTTCGTCATGTTTAATCATTTCACTCCCCTTCTTAAATGCTAGATCAAATCACACACTGTTTCTTATTAATAACTCAAGTTGTGTAGGTGAATTAGATGTGCTTTCTGCAGCTTCTAAAAATGAAAGGAGAGTTTTTTCACCTTAAATTCAGATATTAAAAATTGTACATTACTGCAGTTCACAATTGTAGTATACGGTCTTGATAATGGTGAAAACACCTGAAAATCATTTTAGTGTTTGAATTTTCAGAGTTGTGGATGTGAATCCATGTGTAATTTTTAGGTATTGAACTAATTCAGGTTTGTAATTTTTTTTGTATCCTCTGAACCCATTTGTTGTTGTTGTTGTTAATTCACCAAATAACTGTAGTCATCTTGCTATCCTTCGGTGTTAGGTGTCACATCCTCTTATAGCCATTACAGCTTTACATCTCTGACATCTTTATCTTCAATAAACTGCTGAAAACACACCTTTTCCTCTGTTACTCCCCTGCATTTGGTCCATGAATTTTTTTTCCCTTCCTTGTTGTGGTCTGTTGTATTGTTGAGATTGATTGTGATTCATTTCTTGTTGTGATTGATTCTGCACAGCGACCTTGGTTTTTAGAAAGGCGCTATATAAATAAAACTTATTATTTATTATCTTTTGGAGAGGAATTAAATCTTTCTGATTAACATTTTTTATTGATTCATATAGATGACAAAGAGAAACAAAACATATATACACTGAATCAACCTTTAACTCCCACTACCACCCCTCCCCAATCACCAACCCCACCCGATCCCCAACGAACATCCGCGTGGTCACACATAAGTATACACACACACAAAAAAAATAAAAAAATAAATTATATATATATATATATATATATATATATATATATATATATAATAATCATACACATCTAAAACTACACCTCTCTCCACAGCCCCTCCTAGAGTCCCCCAAAAATGCCAAATAACTGCCCCATTTCCCATCAAATGAATCCCAGATCCCCAGCCTTCTACATGACACCTCCTCGAAAGCTGCCACCCTCCCCATCTCCGCACGCCACTCCTGAAATTAGGGCGCTCCAGCCGACTTCCATCCCCTTAAAACAGTCTGTCTGCCTGTCATAACACTGATCAGGACCCAATTTTTTGTGTTTATCCCCTATATCGATGACTGCCCCATCGCCCAAAAAACAGAGTCTGGGGCAAAACGAAACCCGAGTGCCCAACACGTCACACACAAAACTCTGAACCTTCAACCAAAATTCCTGGATCTCAACACACCACCAAAAAACATGGGCTGTGTCTCCATCCTATGATTGGCATCACTAGCAGGTGGGTGTGTCTTTAAGACCAAGCCTATACAATCTAGAGGGGGTCCAATAGAATCTATGTAAAATCTTAAATTACATAAGGCGCACCCTTGCATCTCTAGATGTAGACTTGACGTTTTTTAGAATCCTAGCCCACACTCCAGCCTCCAATACCAAATTTAAATCTTTCTCCCATAATCTCTTGATAGAAGTTAAAGCTCTATCCCCCAGACTCTGAATTAGCAGAGAGTAATGCACTGATGCCTCATGACCCTTTCCAAAAGCAGTAATCCCCACTCCCAGAGTATCTGCCGCTTTAGGGGGGTGTATGCTACTCTCAAAAATAGTACAGAGCAGATGGCGCAGCAGTAACGGCTCCAGACTGTGACTAAAATGGTCGCAAATGCAACCAAAAATAATTGATTGCGACAATAATTTAAAATCTAGTTGCGACTGGTGACAGTCGGGTTGTGGGCGTTAATATGCGGTTTCGTCAGATATTATCTTGTGAGTTATTAAATAAATTTTTAGAATGCGCACAACCAGTGTGTCTCTCGCCTCTTTTCACCGGTTCTGTTTCTGACAAGCTTGCTGCACCACACGCAACAAAAAACCCAGCGCGAGAGAGTCGAACAAATGACTCTTTTGAACCGGGTCTTTTTCATGAATCATCCGAAAAGAATTGAGGGTTTGAATTTAGGTGCTCAGGTTAGCAGTTTGAATCAGATTTACTTTCTCAGCGAATCAGCCGTCAGTGAACTCACAACTGGGAGTGCAGACATTTCAAAATAAGAGTCCCATGTGTATTTCGGGCTTCTTTATAATTAAAAGTCACATATTGTATACCAGTTTTTTTTTCTTCTGGTAATTATTGATTGGGATTGGAGTAGCACAATAAACTGCATCTGGGATTTCATTCAATTTGCACTCATGTTGTCTCTGTGTCTGGGCCATCTAGTCACAGCAAAGAAGGACTAAGGCAATACTGTAAAACAAATGCAAGGGGATGCAAACTTATCTTCTCAACTATATATATTGTTTATTAAACCCCCGATTAATGGGTTATCAGCTGTCTTTTCCTTTTTTTTTTTTTTTTCTCTTTTCTCCCGAATTTGGCATGCCCAGTTCCCAATGCACTCTAAGTCCTCGTGGTGGTGTAGTGACTCGCCTCAATCCGGGTGGTGGAGGAAGAATATAAGTTGCCTCCGTTTCTGAGACCGTCAACCCACGCATCTTATCACGTGGCTTGTTGAGACCTAGCGCATGTGGAGGCTCACACTATTCTCCGCGGCATCCACACACAACTCGCCACGTGACCCACCAAGAGCGAACCACATTATAGCGACCACGAGGAGGTTAACCCAACGTGACTCTACCCACCCTAGCAACTGGGCCAAACGGTTGCTTAGGAAGCCTGACTGGACTCACTCAGCAAGCCCTGGATTCGAACTTGCGACTCCAGGTGTGGTAGTCAGCGTCTTTACTTGCTGAGCTACCCAGGCACCCTTTCTATCTTGATTCTGAATAGCAATCTAAATCGAGCAATTCTGTGATTTGGCAACTTAAAACAGCCATTTGGCTCCTTAATGTTTCAGTTTAGGAGCCAATGGCTCCTAAGTCATTTTTTTTTTTTTTTTTTTTTTTTTGTCTGGAGCCCAGTGTAAATACCTAAAGAACTGAGATCTGGGAGGAATTAAATCTTTAAAATTTGTTTTCTTTGAACAAAACCTCAGCTCTGGGCAAGACTTACCTTCTATGAATGTACAAATATGGTTATAATATAATTTTAATGTACAGCTGTTTTGAATATGGTGCTGTTTGTTAAATTGAGGTATGGCTGTTTTGTAGCCTGTGCGTTTGCGAGATGACGAGGTCACACGTTTGGAGCAGCAGCTGCAGAACAGCTATGGTACTCCCAGTCAGCCACCACAGGAACTGCCTAAGAACTGCTTCCTGTTTCAGAAAAGAGTGTTTGGTGAGTCTCAAGACACATACACACACAACGTCTTATAAAAAAATTTTTTTTCTGATTAACACTTTTTACTGATTCAGACACATAAAATAGAAAAGCAAACATATATACACCAAATCAACTTTTAACTCCCATTAATACCTTGCGCCCTCCCAATCCCCAACCCCACCCTGACCCTCAACAAATATCCCTGTGGTCCAACTTGAGAATACACACAAAAAAAAAAAAAAAAAACTGCCCTATTTTTTATTAAATAACTCCCAAGTTTCCCAGCCATCTATATGGCATTACTTCAAATGCCGCCACCCTGCCCATTTCTATGCACCACTCCTGAAATGAGGGCACTCCAGCCGACTTCCATCCCCTAAGGATGACCTGTCTGCCGATCATAACACTGGCTAGGACCCAATTTTTTTATGTTTTTATCCCATATATTAATGACCGCCCCATCGCCTAAAATACAGAGTCTGGGGCAAAATGAAATTTTACTATCTAATACGTCACACATAAAACTCTGAATCCTCAACCAAAAATCTTGGATCTTGATTCTGATTGGCATTGCCAGCAGGTGGGTTTGTCTTTAAGACCAAGCCTGTACAATGTAGAGGGGGTCCAATAGAATCTATGTAAAATCTTAAATAACATAAGGCGCACCCTTGCATCTCTAGATGTAGACTTGATGTTTTTTAGAATCCTAGCCCACACTCCCTTGTCCAATACCAAGTTTAAATCTTTCTCCCATAATCTCTTGATAGAAGTTAAAGCTCCATCCTCCAGACTCTGAATTAGCAGGGAGTAATACACTGATGCCGCATGCTTTCCATTCTTTAATGATTCCGTATAAACTTCTTGCAAAAGTGGAGCCAGTTCTGTAGCATAAGATCTAAAAAATTCAGCTTGCCTGTAGGCAGGGCCTTAATTACCTTGCCAAGCTCCTCCAAGATTACCTCAGAATCAAGAGAATTTTTTTGCTCAGTCATCTTATATAGTAAGATACATTATACATTAAAGCGCCAACTATATGGTTTCTTTTTCTCCATATGTGGCAACACCTCTAAACACACCAAGGCGTGATCTGAGACAACAATGTTTCCAATTGAGCATTCAACAACAGATGAAATGAGGGATTTGGATATATATATAAAAAAAATCTATTCTACAGTAAATCTTATGGACTGAAGAAAAAAATTTATAGTCCCTACCAGATGGGTTCAAAAGTCTCCAAATATCTGTAAGACCAAGATTTTTACACATCCTGTGAAGCGTCACTGTTGCTTTAGGGGGCTTGCACACTTATGCTTCACTATGATCAAGCACTGAGTCCATCAAAAGATTAAAATCTCCTCCCAATATTATATCATGAGGGGTGCCAGCGACTTGCAACATCCCTTCAAGATCTATAAAAAAGCCCTGATCATCAATGTTAGGTGCATAAATATTCACCAAAATAAGACTTTGTCCCTGAATTTCAGCTAAAACAATAATGACTCTTCCTAATTTATCTTTACTCTGTTTGAGACATTTGAATTGTAGATGTTTACTTATCAGTGTAATGACTCCCCTGCTCTTACTTGAGCCAGCACTAAAGAAAACATGTCCACCCCATATCTTTCCAAATTTTTTAGCTTCCTGCGGGGAAAGGTGCGTTACTTGAAGAAACACTATATCATATTTCTTATGCTTAAGAAGAGAAATAACCTTCTTTTTATGGGGTGCCCCAGCCCATTCACATTCCACGTGGAGAAAGACAATCCACTCATATTAACATTTGACATTTTGACACATAAGAAAAAATAGATTGTGTGTCAAAAATAGAATTATAAAGACCACATTCTAACATTAGTGCAACGGTCAAACCCCAAACATTCCCCAGAACCAAACAAACAGAAAAAAGAAAAACGTGCGCATTAACCCCACGCATGACAGCGCCAACTGGCATCCATCCCTCCAAACTCAAACAGTCCATGCATGCCTACGAGAACCCCTGCGACAACTTTGCCATTGGATTGCTCAAGTCCGGTGTTTCTATAAAATTTTTGTGAGAGAATTACACAGCAAAAGATAATCTATAAAACAAACTCCAGCCAATAGGCAGAATAAACGCAAAGAACGTGTAGCTTCATCCATAAAACTGTCCTAAAGGTGTTTTATTCTACAAAATAAACTCCAGCCGCTAGGCGGAACCAGCACAAAAAGAGCACGCAGATTCTTCAGACAGTCAAATTTATGTTCAGTGAGCCAGTCCATTCGGCTGCAACATGAGTGCAAGCAAATTACTTACTCACTCCATTGACTCTATGAAGGACATTGCTTGTTGTAGGCATGTGAATGTTTTACGGCCATCCTTGGCATCTATTCTCAGTTTGGCCAGGAATATCAGTGCAAAATCAGTGCAAACTTCAGTCGATGTAAAAGTTTCTAGCATTCCTTGAATTGATCACGTTTCTCTCTTGTCGAGTTCACAAAGTTTGGGAATAAGAAAATGCTGTGGTTCTTCCAAGAAAGCCTTCCTTTACTCCTCGCCTCGCGTAACACAAGATCTTTATCAGTTGATCTCAGAAATTTGGCCAGAATTGATCGGGGCCTGTGTCCTTCCACTGATCGCCGAGCCGGAACCCTGTGAGTTCGCTCGATTTCCAGCTTATGGCCTACTATGTCGAGCAGACTCGGAAAGAGCCCGTCTAGGAATTTCACCATATCCTGTCCTTCTTCGCCCTCAGGAATTCCAACAGTACGGACGTTATTCCGCCTGCTACAGTTTTCCATGTCCTCCAACTTCTCCCAGACACGCTCCAAATCCACCTTGGTTGCTAGCGGATTAACAGATCATTCCCTCTCCGATGACTCCAGATAATCAGTCCGTTTCTCGACATCCCCCACTCTTGTAACCATATCAGTGAATTTCGCCTCCATGGCAGTGATCGATCGATGTATCACAGCAAGATCCTCCAAGTTTGCAACGATCTTCGTCAGCATTGCCGACATGTTCAACATCTCTTGCCGCATTTCCCGCATCTCTCTGACCAAATCGATTCCCGGGCCCGCGGCCTGTTTTGTTTTTTTCCTAAAATGGAATTAAATGCATTTTGATAGGGGGAGAAAATATTATAGTGTCAAATTTCAGCACTTTCAAAATCTGTGATTAATCACAATTAACTACAAAAATATTATTCGATTAATCTCGATTAAAAAATGTAATCGACTGACAGCACTAGTTTTAACATGTATTTGCATTATCAACAAGCTGACTTTTGAAAATATTTCTTCTTTCTTATACAATGCTCCTAGACGATAGACCATTGACATCTGCAGACCAGCAACGATTTGCTGCTCATGTGGGACGGGATTGGAAACGAGTGGGAAGGGTTTTACAGAAGAACTGCCGTGCCCTGAAAGGCCCTGCTATCGACAATCTTGCTTATGAGTATGAAAGAGAAGGGCTTTATGAACAGGCCTATCAACTGCTTGGACGTTTCATCCAATCAGAGGGCAGGAGTGCCAAGCTGGGCTGTCTTATCAGCGCACTGGAGGAGACTAAACTGACCAGCATGGCAGAGATCATGTTGGGCATTCAGCCAAGGGATTGAGACATTTACGGAATGAATGATATGTTTCTGCTTGTGAGTGAGTGAGTGAGTGAGTGAGTGAGTGAGTGAGTGAGTGAGTGAGTGTTACCAAGATATACAGCCAAATTTCAATTGTGTGAACTCTCATTTTTGTGATATCTTTGTTTTCATCATGACCTTATTATTTCTATCTCTGTGTTCTCTTTGAAATTGTTTCGCAACCACCAGTCATAGCCCAAAATTAAATACATTTTAAATAATCACATTTTTCCTTACATATTTTGTAGAACTTCAGATTCTTATGTTGCTGCATGCGTCTTATCATCACAGATGGGAAAGATGCCAGGGATAGGTATAGTGAATCTTACTTAGGATGTTTATAAAAGCACTTCACTTGGAATTTCAGAACTTGTGAGAATTTGTTTTTGAACATTAAATTACCTTCAACATTTATGAGTGCAGTGTTATTGCAAGAAGGCATTTAGTGTAGCAGGACCACTGCTGCAGCTACAACTAATGTGGATTTACTTTTAATAGGCCATGAATTCACTCAAAGACAACTGGAAATACAGTGCTTGATACCATTTCAAAACTTAAATTGTTAAGAGCAAATTTCTCTAATGCATATTAAGGATACTACTAAACTATAGATTACTTTCATAATATCTCAAGATAAGCTGCTTTCCAGACCAAAACCATGCTTGATATGATTATTATGAGTATAGGTCACCTATATTGATCACTTTTTTTAAGAGATTAGACAAGATAAAATGACATGAGGCATTATTAAAGAACCCTCCTGGAATAGATGATGCTTTAGGAAAAACATAAACTTTGATCCTAAATCAGTATAACGTATTTTGAGGTTTAATAAATAAACACAAATATTACATTTTTCCATATTTAGATAAAAAAAATGCAGTTTTTGAGAAAAGGGTGTAGGTGTTTATAAAGTTGTGTCAGTAGTCAAATAATCGGGGGGGGGGGGATGAAACAAGTCAACATCTGGATCTGATTGTGTTCTAATACGGTATGAGATGCCATTCTTAGAAATTAATTTTAGCTTAATGGTATCTATTGAGGGCGGTCAGATTAATGAAATGGATGAGGCCTTTCTCCATTAAAGTATTAGATGGTTAAGAGTTATGGGGTAATCATTAATTTTAGTTATGGGGATTTAGAAGCTCCTAGTTGATTTCTAGAGTGAAATCTAACATTTTCATTTATGAAAACCTGGTGATTAAAATACCAGAGAAAATGTTAATCAACAGTTCCGTTACCACCTGGCCAGAGAAATGTTTTGTTAACTACTTATTTTTTTAAATGATATCGTAAATATTGATGTTTCCTCATTATAGTTAATTCAATATATACATTATGTGCTACTTGCATATTATTATTATTATGTAATGATATTCAACATACTTGTGATGTTACAGCTTATGGAGGTGGTTCCATGATATTTCCCCACCCTGGTAATAAAGCTAAAAGCATGTTAAGCAGGCTGTGTGGTGCGATATTGCTCTTATCTTAGGAAAGTAATCCATCAGTGACCTGTGTGTGTGTGTGTGTGTGTGTGACACTGGTGTGTTCGGAAAGAGAAGAGTTCTTTGTAGTGAGGGCCAGTCTTGGCATGAAATCAAAAAGTTATGTATTATATATATTCTCCCCTCCCCCGGTCACATTTCTATCAGATATTCATCTTCATACAGCAGCTTGTGCATCTTTCTGTTTGTATATTTGTGTTTTAACCTTTGTGCACACTGTTAAAATGCACAATTATTTATTGAAGTTTATTCTGCTGTGCAAATATCTGTTTCCTTGGTAAGCTCAACAAACAGAAGTTTCTAAGAGTCTTTTTATATTAGTGTGAAATGATGCATGTGTATGAATACATTTTAAGGCATTAGAATGAATGGGGATATCCCAAGATCAGCATCTTCAGAGATTTGCACCAGCAGACTTTAAAATGCACTGAGCTCTGAGTAGTTGCTAAAGCACAAACACTTAAAGCGTTATTATACTCTATGTTGCTATCTAAAATCCAGCAGCAGAACATCTGGCTCATATGCCAGGGGTTAAGCATTAGAGAAATCCACAGAAATCTTTGAGCTGTAAGATTGTGTGTGTGGGGAGGGGTAATTGTATCTATTATATACAGTAGATACATTGAGAAAGTATTTGTATTGCATATTAGTGTATTTGTGCTCCCTCGTTGTGTGAATGCATCATTTCTTTAATTGAATGTTCCGGGTTCAAAATAAGTTGAACTCAATCGACAGAATTTGGGGCATAATGTTGATTACCACAAAAAATAATTTCGACTTGTCTGTCCTTTTCTTGAAAAAAGTAAAAACCGAGGTTACATGTGAGGCACTTACAATGGAAGTGAATGGGGCCACTTTTTGGAGGGTTTAAAGGCAAAAATGTGAAGCTTATAATTTTATTAAAGCACTTACATTAATTATTTTATTCAAACTCATGTATTATTTGAGATGTAAAGTTGTTTAAATCGTCATTTTTGCAGTCGTTTTGGGTTTGTTGACATCGTCATGGCAACAAAGTTGTAAAATTGGCTATAACTACACAGAAAAGGTTTGTAAGTGATTTTATCACACTAAAATCATGTCAACACGCATATTGTTTACGTATTGTGGCTTTACTTGTGAAACAGTGAGTATTTTAACGTTTACGATTTGTCCCCATTAGCTTCCATTGTAAGTGCCTAATTGTAACCCAATTGTTTTTTTGTTTTGTTTTTTATGAAAAGGATAGGCAAGTCCAAATTATTTTTTGTGGTAATCAATATTATGCCACAGTTGCTGTTGCTTTAGTTTAACTCGTATTAAAGCAAATTATTGATCCAAATTATTGTTTCGTTATCGACACAGATACATAACAAAAATCAATGCCGAACAGATGTTCTCGTAGCGCTGCTCTGTCTGTGACGTCAGCGCGATGAGAGGGGTTTGCCCCTCGCGCATTAGGTGGGAACTACAGCCTCAGATGAGAGCTGGTGCCGGCTGTCACTGCCGCCGCCCAATAGACACCCGCGATCCGGAGCGCGAGCAGGACGACCACCTCCCGATCAAGAGGCCGGAGTGCGAGCCTGTCCCTGACCTCAATTCGGTTCGGATGCTTTAGCGACGGCTGAGTGAGAAAGAGAGGAGAGTGTGGGACAGCGACGGATATTTGGGAAACAGCTCTCGCGCGTCCCGACTCTCTGTCTTGCAATGGGATGCACGTTAAGCGCAGAAGAGCGCGCGGCTCTGGACCGGAGCAGAGCGATCGAGAAAAACCTCAAAGAAGACGGATTAAGCGCAGCCAGAGAAGTCAAATTACTGCTGCTCGGTAGGTCACGCAGAAAAAGACTTAAAATATGATCCCTAATAGCTCAGATTGTGCAGGTGCGCGTGAGTGCTTGTAAAGGGCCAGGTGTGTGTGTGTGTATGTGAGAGAGAGAGAGACCGCACTGACAGCCTCTGTCTTCACAGGCGGAGGGGAGTCGGGGAAGAGCACCATTGTCAAACAGATGAAGTAAGTGCGTTTTTAAGACATTCATTGATTCTGTGTGCCGTTATCCAGGGTCGTTTCATGTCGGTTCCGCCATGTTCCACTGGACGGAGCAGTAAACGCTGCAGAGAGGTGTTTAGCATGCGCTGTTCAGTGTGGTAGTGCTGAACAAGCTATCCCAAGAGACAGCGCTTACGTTTGTCTGTCCCGCTGTGAATAACTGTGTATGTTAGTCTTGAGTGTGTGCGTCTACCTTGTTGTTGTTGTTTCTGCTGGACTATCTTCCAAGGTTCCTTAATGTTTCACGTTTTTGGCATGCGCATTTAATAGCTACTTGTGTGTTATGTCTTGTTCTGCATGATGGCTCATCTGTGTGTGTGTGTGCGTTAGACTCTGTATTAATCTTAATGGGTGGCTTTTAATGCCTGATCCCTACAGTCTCGTTCAGCGTTATCCGCCCTTTAAAGGGATTTACCGGGACTATGCCACCCAA